>NW_005842601.1:738397-802670 GCF_000455745.1 Alligator sinensis | reverse complement strand
CGAGGAGGAGTACTTCTCCTTGGTGATAGCTCCTCCCTTCCACTGGTTCTACGCCCCCCTTTTAGTCCTCAGACATTCCTGTATGCCCTTGCTGAGCCAATGGGGTTTCTGAGCACTCTTACCCCCCCTTGCTTCTCTCAGGGACTGTTATCCTTTGGGCCTGAAGGATCGCCCCCTTAAGGTACGACTATCCCTCGTGGACTCCCATCTCCTCTACCTTCTGGGCCCTTAGTGCCTCCTCCACTAGTCTCCTAAGCTCATTGAAGTTGGCTCTTCTGAAGTCAAGGGCTTTAGCTTTGGTGTGAGCCCTTGACGCCCTGTGTTGGAAAATGAAATCCAGCAGGTGATGATCGCTATTGCCCAGGTGGTCAAGGACCTGCAATCCCCTCACCAGGTCAACCCCCGTGGCCAGGACCAGGTCCAGCAAGGCACTACCCCTAGTAGGGCTGTCCACTTCCTGGATAAGGTGAAGGTCCTGTAATACAGCCAGGAACCTATGCGAGCAGTCAGACCTGGCTGTCTGCTCCTCCCAGCAAATGTCTGGGTAGTTTAGGTCACTCATGACAATAACATCCCTTGACCTAACCGCCTCCATAAACTGACTGGAGAAGACCTGGTCTAGCTCTTCCCCCTGGTTGGGTGGTCTGTAGTAGACACCCACCATAAGGTCTCTTTCACCACACCCCCCTTGTAGTTTGACCCATAGTGTCTCTGCCTGACCCTCCTCTAACCTGAAGCTAATCCTTGATGATGTGAGGCGCTCTTTGACATAGAGCGCAACCCCCCCACATTTCCTCTCTGTCCTGTCTCTTCTATATAGGGTGTATCCCCAAATGCCCACTGCCCAGTCGTAGGTAGGGTCCCACCAGGTTTCTGTGAGCCCTACTAAGTCTGGGTTCTTACTTGCAGTCAGGAAGCACAGTTCCTCCTGCTTACTCCCCATACTATGAGCATTAGTGTAGAGGCACCTGAGGCCTCCTGAGGGTGCACATGCCTCCCTCCCGCTCCCAGGACAGTTGTGGCCCCCTGCTCCCCAGACGTTGATGCTTACCTGGGCTTCCCTTCCTCTAGCACCCTGCATGTTGAAAATGTTTGACCAGTTCTGCCTTTGTCTCACAGAAAATTGTTGAAGTAATGCCTTCCTACCATACTCCTGCCCCCTTCATTCTACCTGGCCCTGCTTTTAGGTTTCTGGTCTGGCTTTCTCCTCCAGCCTTTGCACCTGGCTTCTCCTCTTTCCTCTGCCTACTAATTGGCTGGTAGTGTTTCTTTCTTTTAATTTTTCCTTTTGTTTTTCTTTCTGAGGCCTCAATCATGGCAGAAAACCCAATGGGAGATTTGGACATTGATTTCAATTGTAGCAGAATCTGATCTCTGCAGAGTGAAATAAGACTCTCATATAGGGATTGCATGAACACTGGAAGGACTGGGGGAGGATTTGCCATCCAAATTCTTTTTCAGCAGAAAGCTCTATATATTCTGTGAAACAAAAGTTTTCATAGAATATGTCTGCGTCCAACCAGCATTATCTATTTTTCCATGAAACAAAAAGACACATATTTTCAGAATTTTGGTTGAAAAGTTGAAAAATTTCAATAAAACATGAGTAGTTTGTGCAGAAATTTCTTGTAGGGGAAAACCTCCTCTTCCATTTCCAGTTACAAGCTCCCAGCCTGGACTTGGTCACACAGACTCAGTATTAGCAATAGGAAGCCTAACCTCCTCACAATGCCAAGCTGCAAAGCTTTGGTATTTTTTGATTGACGTAATATCTAAAGAGGCAGTCTGACGCAGACGGGGAATAGCAGAGAGTAGGACTTCAAGCATGCCTAATCGCTTTGCAGTTTTGGAAAGTTATTTTCTTTTTATGATCTAGGCAGCAGCAGGGAAGAGAGATTTAAATGTTTAGTGGATGAAGTCTGCATCCAAATGGGATTGTAATACGCACAATGCACAAAATACAGATTATTGGGGAGAGAGGAAATAAGTCCCTCATCACGTTTATATTTAAGCCATACCTTTGCAAATGCACCCTCCTGGCAGTATTATGCTGACTGGCAGGAGGCTCTGAACACTGGACAGGGCATCAGAGAAGACTGCAAACAGTCTAAAGGCTGCAAACAGACATCTCATTAGAGGCTGTCCTGATTGCTTTGAGACAGCACTTGGGGCAGAAGGGGAGTGGCACAGCGCTTTACACATATAGCCCTTCCAAGCTGCATTGCTACTGCTCTGCCAGTAGGGAGAGCAGACAGCCTGAGAGGCTTGGCCCTGGAAAGATTGGCAACGAATGAGCATGGATTAATTTACAGACTTACACAATGTTGTCTTGGGGGCAAAAAAGGGTTAGCACATTTTATCTTGCATACTTCACTTGTGCTTGAAGCTGGACAATGGGCTGGAACATTTGTAGGATCCCAGGACAAAAGGCTTTCTCCCTGGAGAAATGCTGAATCTGTTTGCATGCCCAGTATGGTTAAGTCTTCAGGGGAGTGATGGGGCTGAATGTTTAGAAACTTTTTCTAAAGAAGTTCAGTATGCCCCCTACTGCCCTAGCTAGAGCTGCCAAGTCAGTATCTTGAATGGCCTCATTTGACTCTCAGCAAGTCAAACTAACTGTTGGAGCCCATCCTTGGGACCTTTTAGCTAGCTTAGGTAGCAAGGGACCTGGGTTCCTAATCACTAGCACCTGCTCAAAAGCCTGTTGAATTTAGAAATCAAAGAAAGTCCCTGCCCCATCCCCATTCTCGATATTAATCAGAGCCCAGCTGCCATGGCGCTTGCAGTTGGTTCAGGTGAAACTATATATCCCTATGCCTGAATATTAGTACGGCCCTACACAAAACAGGTCACAGATGGCTTGTGGTTCCCAGACCTGAGCCTCTGGTGGACACTGTAGAAAGCATTGTTACTGACATCTAGATTTTTACTGGCAGGCAAAGGAGCTTCACCTAGACTGTCTGTGTGGTCGTGAATACCTAGCTCCTTTGCAGCCCTGCCATGAGAAGGAGGTGCATGCCTGGTGGACAGGAGGTCAGAAAGCACTCCCCACTTTTTCCTGGCTCATAGCACCCAACACCTCATGTTGCCCAGTAAACTGTAATTAATGAGTAAAGTTCAGAGTAGCATCATTGTTTTGCATGTGTGGGATATTTCAAGCACTGCCTTCCCTTTTGCAGTTACCTAACTGGCAAGAAATCAGGCAAGGCTCAGAGTATAGCAAGGCTTCCCAGGGCATAGGTCTGCAAGGTAAATAATGATCCAGTGACCTAGACCTGCAAGTATTTACATTCCTTTCCCATTGCTGATAGGAGGGGTTCGTTTTACCATGTCTCACCTAATTAGTAGAGGGCTACAGGACTCCAGTGAAAGACTCTTAGGTTTCTTTTTCACCTCATTTTTAATGCATGTCTCTCTCCCGACATGTCATTTGCACATTGGGACATATCAGCAATAACATATGGGCAAGGTGTATTTTTATGCCAGGGGACTGGCAGGACTCGACTGCATCAGCAATGAGGAGGCCAAAGAGCAAGTCCGTACAAACACCCACGGAGAAGGTTAATTTTACTTCAGTATAATCTCAGATCTTGAACAAATTCGAGCACTGTCTGAGATATAAAAGTAAGAGTGGACTGTAGACACCCTGACATTGTTGTTTATATTACTGTAGTGTCCAATGGTCCCTAATGGGACCAGGGCCTGGGCAACTGTGCAAGGAACTGTAAACATGGGGTAGAGACTGTCCCTGTCCTTAAGAGTTTACAACCTAAATGGGCAAGCAAAGCAGGTGACACGGGCACAGAAAGTGTTACACTGGTGTTATCAGGAGTATCTGAGCTATACAAGCTAGGACCCTTGTGGAAGCAGCGGAGATGTGACAAAGAGATACGTGGCAGAATCAGGAATAGAGTCCAGGTCTCTTAATTTTTGAGTTGATCAAATATAGATAGAAATTTTTTTCAAGTAGAACCATTCATCTTTTTTGACCCAAATCTTTTTTTTTTTTCCAATAAAAATGTTGGTGGGAACTCCTCCATGTAACATTTCTCTCACTCTTTTTTTCACTTTTCTGCTTTGGCAAAATGGGGTACAGTGTAGAAATGAACAAAGTGACAGAAAACACCATTTTTCTCATGCCATTAAAATATTTAGAAAAGATACGATACTTGTTTATTGCTGCAAGATTAAAATCACAGAAAATGTTAAATAAAAGAACACAATATCATTTATTTCACAGACTTTTCTGAACTATTCTAGGCTATTTTTTCTCTGACAGCTCTGCTTGATTTCTTGTCCAATGCCTAGGCAGCCTGGGTGAGGCTTCCATCTGTGTCCCTTTGGCTCATTCATTGTAAAATTGGGACACCAAGGTCTGAATTTGGGTTTGAAATCCACACCCTCCCTGCACTCACAGGTAAGAGAGTGTATATAGAAGTTCAGTGTGTGGAATGGGTGGTGCTCTGATCATGAACTGAGGTTGTATAGCAAAGTGGGGAAGTGTAATCTCTTTCACCTCATTTGTGGGGGACAAATACCTTAACTTCATGGTTATGTCCCTCTAAATGGTGTCCTGAAGAACTAGAGTCTATCCCTCATTCTGCCACAGAGGTCTTAGATGATGCTGGGTAGGTCATTTTAAGCCAGCCTTTTGAAAGGTATTGTTGCTTATTTCCTGGGTTTCTATTGTGAGACCCCTGGTATCTAATGAGCGCAGAGCAACCACAGTTGCAACTGAAGTTGTAGGAATAGTGCTTTGAGCCAAACATGCTACATAATGCTAAAAACTTTGAAAAAACTGGCCATAGACATCTTGGATTGGGCACTCAAAGCTAGTGTATTCTTTTGATCTTAACCTCTCTGTGTCTTGAGTCTTTCATCCACAAAACAGACCAACTATCCGCTCACACTCACGGGACGGATGTAAAAACAAATTTACGAATATTCCTGAAGTGCTCAAGTAGGAGGGATGCCTGTGGGGCTATAAATACTTCCACCTTCAGTACTGGGTTTGAGCATTTGCAGTAAATAAGGCCCAGACCACGCACTGCACAACAAGGAAAAAGCAAAATATTAAATGGCTCCTCCAGTGCTCAGAACACTTTGTGCTCCCTAAATGACTAGC
This sequence comes from Alligator sinensis, assembly GCF_000455745.1. Classification (NCBI taxonomy): domain Eukaryota; kingdom Metazoa; phylum Chordata; order Crocodylia; family Alligatoridae; genus Alligator; species Alligator sinensis. The sequence goes on along the minus strand of NW_005842601.1, from coordinate 797,545 downwards.
TAAGGGGGCCCATGAAAAAAAATCGTATGTAATCATGTAACTAAAGACGATATAGTAATGCATATGCACAAGAAGGCTGGGTTAGGATGGCCCAGGCTACATTAATTTGGACATTTCCTAACTTTTGAGTGTTTGACATAAAATGTGGTGTGTGTAATATATACAGTACATATACACGTGCTCGTGTATATTGATTGCTTTATACTATATCCTAAGGGTAGCAAAGGGTAAGCTCTTGGGAGGTCTTGTCAAGGCTTTTCGAAGACACATTCACTGTGGCGAGGAATCCTTTGAAGCTTCACATGCAGGATGTTGTTTGTCTGTGGCCACTTGCTGATAGGCCAGAGCTCGAACTGCCTCTCACTGATTGTACACATCCCACAGGCAACTGGGTCTTTTTTTCCCATATCCCAAACTCTCCAGACCCTGGCTTCTGCTCTTTGGAGAGTGTTGAACTTTGGGGCCTTCTGTGCTCCACAGTGAGAACAGCAAATTCTATTGGGCTGGTGCCATTTTTGAACTGCTCAGTTCTCCATTTCCCTTGGCCCCTGTTTAACAAAGTAGGGTTTATATCCATTGCTTGCTGGCATCTTAGCCAAACAGCTATCCTGTTCATAGGACTGTCAAGCAGAAGGCTCTGCTGCAGGACAGATACCTGCTGCCCAGTGCTCAGGGGTTGCCTGAAAGGGCTTCCCACTCGCACATTATAATGTTGGGTGCTCTGCAGAGTAACCTGAATAATTGTTTGGTTGTTTAAAGATTAACTTGGTTTCCCCAAATGACATGTCACAGTGACAAATACAGGCAAACTGTGCATGTGCGCACATCCCCCCTTGTCCAGATATAAGCACATGCATTTTCACACCACATTTTTTCCCCTTTTGAATTCCTGAGCTCTTTTTAATCTCTTTTTAGACTCTTCTCTACATTTCCTCTCCCAAAATCTCTCACTTGAAACAAATGCTTTTTACAGCTAATTGGATCTGTGCTCGGGGACATAATACACAAAGAGAGAGCTCAGAGAGAGATGCACAGATGGGCAATTTTCACCTATTTGCAGGAAACTGCTTTTGGTATTTTCTTCTGATTTGTCTCCTGACATCTGACTAACCTTCTACCTCCTGCGAAGGTGCCTCCTATTGGGAGATGATGTGCCACCACCAAGGCTTGTGTGGGCATTTCTCAGTGTGAAAATAAAGGGATGTAGTGAGCTGTGCGTCAGATCTGACCTCCAGCTGTCCCACGGCCAATAATGTTCTTCTTGTCCTTATGCTTGCAGGGAGGCAGAGCATTTTTCTTTCTAACTGGTTTATGAAGAGAGAAGAAGAGAAATGGAAAGAAAAGATAATGTATTGCAAGTGGTATAATCAGCTCATCCAGGAAGTGGTGGCAGAGCAGGATGGCTTGCAGTATCTCCTGAGATATAAGTTTGAGGTTCAGTTCACTGCCTCAGTTGACCCAGCAATGAATAAGTGCTTGGTCACTCTGGCTGGGGAGTCAAAGGGGGCTGTGAATGATGCCAGCCACATCCTTCCTTTATGTGCCATTGGCTACAGAGACGGGCAGGTCGTTAATGTGCTAACCTGAGCCAGTGGGCTAAGGCAGATGTTTGACTTGGTAAACAGTTTAACTCTGGGCTGAAACAAAGATTGAGTCCCCATGTCACTGGACTACAGTGGACTATTTTTGGTGCACTGGAAAAAGGTTCTGGCTGGCACCACTTGTATCAGGGACCGCCTGGATTTCATCAGGCAATGATGGGCAGATCCTTCTGTACTTGCCCAGCATAAGGAGCTACCCAGCTGTGCAATTCCTGCTTCTTCAGGAGGTCAAGGCCATTCTACTGTCAGCATCCCTGGACTAAAAAGCTGATATCAGGTGGTGAAGATTTCCCCTCCTCTAGGATATAGGCACTGACCTTTTGTGGAAGCTCCAAGAAGTGCTTGGAAAGGCTTTTCCAGCCTTGGTGACTAGCCTCTGATAGACTGAATGGAGAAGTTGCACCTCAAAGCAACATCTGAAAAATGTTGCTTTCACCTTTTTCAAAAAAGGAGCTCAGTGCTGACACAGGTGCTAGGAGGAGAACCTTGGCAAGTGATCTCTGCTGATTCACAGTGTGTGTGCATGCCATGCTGTGACTTACCTGGCTCAGGACTGTCTCGGACGGCCAGGGCCGACTCGAGTTACGTTCGTACGTTAGGGCGGGCTGGTGAATGGAGAGGCAGACACAACTTATTGGTTGTAAAAAACTTTACTCACGCCGCTTGCAATCACGACGCAGGTGGTCCGGTCGTCGGAACAACCACACGAGTTGCTCCAGCTGGCGGGGCCCAAGCCAGTTAATCCGTCCGCAATTCGAAGCCGGCGGGGAAAGGGGTACGTCGGGGTTGCGCTCGGTGACGGGAAGAAAGATCGATAGGTGATCAGTCTATCGATCGGCAGCCGCAAGTCAGATAACTTCAGAGGCACTCTGCAGCGTGCTCAAAGCTCTTCGACTTGGGCGGAAGTCGCACGGAATTTTAAACGGCCAGCGAGCCAATTACTAGCCGCCACGTGTGAATAATTTAGCACTGGCCAATAGCGGGGCACAAATTTACATCCGAATAGCGGGAACTCTTTGCACCGTGCATTTCTGTGCTGCAAAGAAGAAATGCATCCTGCAAAGGAAACTGCAAATTGGCGGGAACTCTCTCCTATACGCGGGTGCTCAATTGCAGCAGAACACTCTACCGTGCAAAGAAGCTATAATTTAGCGGGAACAATTTAGCAGTGCCAAAGCACACACAAACAAAAATCACACCCTTTGGGTTGTGACAAGGACCACTCCCTTCTGCCTGAGCAATGAGTCTCTTTCCCAGCTGAGCATTTGGAAGCGCAAGTTGATGGCAACCATGGAGGGTATGCTGGTCAGTCTGTGACCAACAGTTTATCTCAGACAATGTGACAGCCATTAAGATGTGACAGCAGGCATAACCCTGAGTACTTTCATTTCGCTCTCTTCATGAGGTCCCTCCAGCATCAGGTTGAAACACATTGGGGTGGGAGGAGTGCTGTAGTATTAGGCTGCGAGTTCTGTGTAGATGTACCTGGCTCCCTCACAGAGCCCTGTTGATGTCAGTGAGGCCTTCCTATTGACTTCAGTGGATCTGGGTCTACATTTGGACAGCCTCAGCTTGTGTTAAATCCTGTCTTTGGCTCACCAGGCTTTTCGCCTTTTGGGGTATATATCTGGCGTGTTCATGAGCCAAATTAAAATTTAAATGAAAGAAAAACAGAAGAGGAATGCAAGGCTTGCTCTGCAACGTGCTTGGCCCATTCTGAACCACTCTGTCGGAAAGGGATGCCCTGATTTTACTTCCTGTAACTCCCACCATGCACCACAGTAAAGCCCCTTTCAGTTAAATTATTAAACTGGTGATAAGAATGTCATGTCCAATTTGCCAGCATGCTGCTAAACTGTCGCGTACATGATTTATATGTAGGAAGGGATAAAAAAGGGAGCACAATTACAAGCCTGACCCTCCATAAATTAAAAAAAAGAAAAGTTGTTTTTGCTGGGGTAGATTAAGTTACCAGAACAATGTGCTGTATTTAGAAATGTCAACAGATTGGAAAGCGAGGGGTGGGGGTGTAGATTTAAAGGGGCAGGTAGAGTCTATTAAAGATATGGTGGCAGTGTTTGAAATAATGGATCACTGAGAGAAAAATAAATGCTGTGGCACTGCACAGTTGTAAAGCAAGAGCACTTCTTTCAACTATCCGTTTAAATCCCAAGTTCCATTTTCTTGTTACTAAATTGTTCAGCAAAATGTTGACAGAAAAGGAAAAAAAAATCTTTTTTATTTGAAAATTGTCATGGGGGGAAAAAGTAATTTCCAGCTGTGTCACTACCTGTGGCTCAGCTCCGCTAGAATTGCCCTGATATCTTAGTTTGGGGAAGGACAGGGCTTCTTCCTAAAGGGGTAAACACCAGACGGCCTGAGGGTGGGAATGAGCTGGTGCCTTGCCACAGGGTGAGGCACAGGAGCAGGTCACTTGTGTGGGTTTATTAGTGGGAGCTCTCTCCCCACACTCTTCAGTACACGGGGCAGTGTGTGAACGGCATCCTTTCTTAGAACGCCAGAGCATACAAGTCAGAACGCCCTGGGTTCCTGACCTGGCTCTGAGCCCTGCGCTGCATTAGAGCCTCTCCTCTACAACAGCATTTTCCTGCCTTTGCCAGAAGTTGGGACTTTCAGCTGAAACAGTGTTCTCAGCACCCTTCAAAAGAATCAGGACCCATACAGGCGCTGAAATATAGGTGCCCAGCATTAGGTACCTCACTTTGGAAGTGCGGGCCTCTCCAGCTCTGGGGCACGTTGCTCAGAGGCCAACTGATTGATGTAAATGATCATCAAAGCTCATTTTGTTACTCATCTGTAGCCAATGCGGAGAGCGGTGGAAGGTGCAGCTTCTTGTTGCATTGCACAGTTTTCATGGTACATGTGCAGTTTTCGTGCATACCCTGTAGCTGAGTACTGTACACCAATGTGGACCAGAAACAGTCACACTTGACTTGTTGACAACCAACTACTAAAATCTGCAATGCGGTGCATCATTGAAACCCTCAGGTTGGCCCCAATACTTTGGCTGTCCGTGCTGCTGCACGTTGCTCCTCCACCCATTCATCATGAGGCAGCAACTCTATGGCAAGTCCAGCAGGTTTTCAGGTTTCAGCTTGGGCTTCTGTTTCCTGAATATGTAACAAAAAAAATAATTGAGTATTTGAATATGCAAGGTCCTAATGTGCTCTGTATCCAATTAGTAATAAAAGCACCTGTAACCATCCTAGCAAATCACTTTTTATTAGAGCTGGCTTTCTATATCCTAGTGAGGTCCTGCACTTGCAATTTTTGCTCATGCAGCAACTGCAGATTATATTGTGCAGAACCAGTGGAGAAAAATGAGAAAAGTTACTAACATATGTACATCTTTAGTTCCTGTCTTTTCCCTCCCCTTCCTGCTTAGCTACTGTGTGTAAGATGTGTCTGTTTTTCTAGGAGCTCCCACAGCATCCACAATAGAGAACAGAGATATGAGCAGTGCTGCAGTTTAGCCCAGAGGGTTTCTACAAAGTGGGGTGCAGGTACTGGTGTTGCTCAGTGGAGAACCTCAGTGGAGAACCCCAACTGAGGAAATGCTCTGTCCTCCTCCAGAAGAAGTCTGATCCAGTCCTTGCACAACTCTGTGTACTTCAGTTCTCCTTCTCTAAAGAGCAAGGTAGGTATGCTGATAGGCCTTGCTTAGGAGAGGAATGTATAATGGAGGAAAATAGGGCTCTGTGTTAGGAAGCTAAGAGGCCACTGAGGATCACTGAAGCAAAATGGTTCTGGAACAAGTGGTTCTCCCTGACTGCAATCATGCATATAGCTACTTGCTTTCAGATTGTTCTGAATTCAGGAATGGAAGGCTCCCGGTCCACGGTGGCTATCTTGGCATCTGGGTTACGACACAAATTTGTAGTTCTTCCATTCAGTTTTGTAGGCAACTGCTTCATTGTCAGCTCCCTGTTTCTTAATCCACTTGCGTCCCTGCAATGCATTATTGGTCTGTTCTGGTGGGGTCTTATAGCCTCCCAAAAGGACTTGATGGATTCCAAATGGTCAATGAATTGTGGTCTGAGCTCTACCACACTAATTGCTTTCAAAACTCATGATGTTTATACAGAATCTTTGTAAAAAGCTGGAATTAATTAATCTACACTATTTACCTACATGCTCTGTTTGTGCCATGGGCAATTGGGCTACATGGTCTAGGAGCTGGCAGTTGACTACAGAAATGTGCATGAATAGTAAAGGGCCATTTGCGAACAGAGGGAAGAAACACACAAGGATACGCAGAAAAATAACAGGTACTGGGAGGATTTGTGCCATGGCAAGATTCAGTGCTGGAAATAGATGAGCTCTGCCTACATTTTCCCTGGGAATGCAAGACATCGTCACAACTTGTATGTGTATGCAGCATTCTCTTGGTGTCTTTATCCTTTGACACTGTTATTCTTGGTATCCCCTGCACAAAATGTGCCTATGCACCTTTCTGCTGTGATGGGATGGATGGACTTGGTACTCCTGGAGATGAGTTTGATAGTGCTAACTACAGCCAGGAATTATATGGGCAGAAGCTGGGAAAACTTCTTCCGTGCAGCCCATTAACACTCCTCGATATCTTGACCTGTAGATGTCTCTGTTTCCAGAGGCTTGAATCTCAGAGTACAACCAATGCCTTTGAATGTCTGATTCAGAATAAAGCAGGGAGATGGCTTAGCCCACGTTCTGCTCTCCAATCCTGTACCTTCACGTCTAGTCTTGTGCAAGTTTTTTCTTAGGAGGAAAATTACTTCTGATTACATCTCAGATTTTATTGGATTTCTTTTAATACGCTGTATCCTTCAAAGGCATTTTGTAATTGGAGTCCTGCCCTTGCTCACCAAGGACAGTTAGAGGAGGAAACACATTTTCCTTGAAACATTCAGAGTTATTTCATTTGAACTGTATATTCTGTCTCAGCCTCCCCCCGCCCCTCAGACTCATCAGTGGTATTTGGCTGTCTTGTCTGTTTTCTTCTCAGACGTTAGTCTGAACAGAAAGCACTGGATTTCTTTATAGAATAAAGGGTCTCTATTCCTCCCAAAATTAAAAAGAAAATTGTCTCTGAGAATGTTAATACAGCTCAGTTGGCAGAATAATTGGAAAAAGGCTTCAAGTACCCCTGATTAAATGGATTGATTAGTGGTGGGTATTGCCATGTGATAACAGGTAATGAAGAACAGGTAGGCTCAAGACCCATGTCAGGAATTTGTGAGAGGTAAAGCCTGGTAGGGACTGGATATATCATGGAGTTAGGTGTAGCTTTACGTAGCAGTGTAACAAGTCAGCTGGGCACCTGGGGCAGCTATGATAAATGGAGGCAGTGACAGCTTCTATTGATGTTGTGCTGTTTTTATTCTCCCTTCCCTCTCCCAAGCTGGTAGCTGACGCTTCTGCCTATGTTGCCCAACCCTAGTTACACTACTGGTTTTATTTGGATGCTTAAGAGGAGATGGACTGGCCCTGGAAGAGAGGACACCTCCACTCTGTTCTTAGCCCAACTCTGTGACTTAGGCCCTATGCCTCAATATCCTTCACTGGTCCTTGTGTAAGGTTATAAGCTGTTTGAAACAGGAGCTACTTCTGACCATTTGTACCACATATTATAAAGGTGTCCCAATTCTGCTCAAGGCCTTTAGGTGCTATTGTGAAGTTAATAATGGGACAATTTCATCGATGGAGTAACCCTGTTGTTCCTAGTGGAATGACAGCAGGAACCATTGTCACCTGTTTGTCCAAGGGGAGCTTACTGAATGTATCATGTAATATATTGCCTTAGTGCCTGTGAGCATGCCTTGTGGGATCAGATCCCAGATATATTATGCCTTTCTCCTTATCCCTTGCTACTCAAATTATGCCTTTGGTTTAAGATCTTGGGCTTCATGCCTTCAGTACTGAAGCTCCAGGACACAAGCCCTAGTTCTGACTGTGGCACATATGTTTGTGCCCACAGCTTGTTATACATTTAGGCTCACATCTCTCTATGGACCAGTCAGAGTGCATGGACTACGTGTAACTACAGATGCATGGTGACATGGACCAGAGACTCTGTGAGGATGGCAGCAACAGGTGCTGCAGGGAGGGGAGAAAATCAGCTTATAATGACTCTGATGCCTCTGAACATGCAGACGTGGGCCCCTGCCCTTATGTTCAAATGTCCTGTGCTTCTTTTGTTGTAAGCACTGCTATTCAGAGGCTGACTCCCCATGCATGTTGTCTGAATGTGTTACTTTCCATGTGGCTCTTAAAATGTAACATCAACTGAGAAGCATGGTAGCATCTGGCCCATTAAAATCCTAGTTGAAAAAGAAACTAATCTTCCCAAATTTGACAGTCAGGGTTTATGACTTCGATTAGTGATTTAAACTGGGCTGGATGGCAGGACTATCCTGGATGATCCTTTACTACCATAGGTTGCAACATTATGAGCTACCAAGCCAGGCTCATTAGCTTGGACTGTAACAGACTCCTGTACTAGGTATTTTGGCACAGAATAAAATTCACTGGCTGGCATATAACTCCTCCATATCATTCCAGCTGCTGGGTCTAAGAGCACAGGGGGCTGAGGAGTGATGTTCCTGCTTTGTGATGCTTGTTGAACTGGTTGTCACCAACTAAGCATGTTAATTGTGAGTTCCTAAATTACTTTGATGGGCTGGTGTTGTCTTATCATATTGTGTTTTAACTTTACAACTCAGCCTGGAATGAAAGAATGGCAGACTTGAGGGGTGGTTTGCAGATACTGTGTGCATGTATAATACAGGTGCCAACAGGGATCTGATGCTGATGCCTTACCAGATGCTACATGTCAGTGATGCCTCCTTAGATAATCGGTGTGAGGAATCATGAAGAATTATCACAATTAATCCCCATTGCATTGACTAATCAGTTGGCACAGGATCCAAACACAGTTCCTTTGAGTCAGGCGAATAAAGTGGGAGAAGAAAGTGGGCACTTCAGACTGATAAGTGTCCCCTCCATTGCTGCTCTCAAGGGACACACACTTGTATTTGAGATTTTGGGCTTTTTTATTTTACTAAACCACTCTGCAGTTGGAAACCAAATTACATTTCTTCTCCCCGAGCCCTCTGGAGCCCACCTAGTCTAAATTAGTTCCATCTGATGTTCAGAGGCTTCTGAGGCATAACTGTGTTTTTAAACAATTAAAAAAAAAAAGCAATGGCAAAGAACAAGGAGCTCTTTCATCAGTGTACCAGGCTGATGATAAGGAGTACAGAGGGACCAAAATGTGCTGTTTTCCTGGACCAAGTCTAACTAAGGATTTCCCCCAACTGTTTCACTGCCAAGAGCATCCCTGCTAGGAGAGTATTCAAGCAGGAAACTCCCATAGGTTGAATTCTGTCAACCCATTTTTTGACCGTTTGAGATGTGGCAATAGTAGAGAACCATAAAAAGCTACTTCCAATGCTAACCAAGGAAATGTATTACTTTATGGAAAGCTGTTTATTCATTATTTTTCTCCCTAAAGCTATTATATCATTCTTTGCCTTGTTGTACAGCTTCTCTGTAGGACTTTCCCTAGCTCCCTAGTACCTTCCTACAGATTTAATGAAACAGCACTGTAACAGGTTATGGCTGTGCGCAGCCGATTATCTGTTAGCGAACCCTGGCAGGAAGTTCCAGCCTGCCAGACTCCCCTGCCACAACTTGATGTCAAATTGTATAATTGTTTCACTGGGGCCCTCCTTCTCCACCAGGGTGGTAGTCTCAGCCAACCTGGTCCACTTTAACACATGTAGCCACCACTGCCATATAAGCATGGCATTGCTGTCTTTACAGTGACCAGGCTGACATTGACGTATCCTCTCCCTTTGGGCATGTTAGCTCACAAGGGGTGGCCCAGTCTCCTCTACTAATGGACACCATCCTGACTGAGGACCAGGGGGCCTGGTACCTCACGAAGAGCAAACAGGAGCAGAGGGAGGAGTCGGTCCCACTCTTGGGGATCCCCCTGCATGGCAACCCTCAACATCCCTTTCAGCATTTTATTGAACTTTTCTACCAAGCCATCTGTCTGTGGGTGGTAGATAGCGGTGCATAGGTATTTGCATAAGGGCTCACACAGACACCTCAGGACCCCGAGCATAAGGTTGTTATAAATTAATAGATATTAGGGTCAGAAGGAACCTCAGCAGATCATCGAGTCCAACCCCCTGCCTCAGGCAGGAAAGAGCACTGGGATCAAATGACCCCAGACAGGTGCTTGTCCGGTCACCTCTTAAAAACCCCAAGGTAGGGGAGTGATCCATCACAATTTCTTTAGGTAGACCTACTCACTTCATTAACTCTGTGACAATCTTGGGGGCTGTCATGGAGCATAAAGGTACCACCTCTGAGGCTGGTATATATTGGTATCCAGTGCCACACTTCGGGAACGGCCCACCGATGACTAGTGCAATCCAGTCAAATGGTCCCTTTATCACAAGCATCAGATTTAGAGGGGCTGGCTTAGGTCAAATCAGGGAGGCCTTCTGACAGACTGAACATGTTTCACAGAACTTCTCCACCTCTTTATAAATTGCCAGAAGAGCCACTTTGTCAGCCACATCTTGGTCTTGTTGCAGCCTAAAAGCCCACTCCCTACCCACAGGAGGTCAATCTGCATCAGGTCTCTCCTGTATTTCTGTGGTGCCAAAAGTTAAACCTGTTTATCTCTGCCCTCTACCCCTTTTTTTCAACCCAATATAAGAGGTCTCCCCTTATCTTGAACTGGGGTTGGTGGGCCATCGTTTCAGGCCATAAGATTTCCTCATTCCAGTGGGAATGTTTCTTCCTCTGTCTTGTCTCTTCCAGATTGGTCAGACCCCAGCAGCCAGTCTAGGTCCATGCTCTTATCACCACCATCCCCTCTGCATCTTTGGGCCACTCCAGCCCAATGGATGGCATATTATCCATCATAGTTGCCTTTTGTATTATGACCTTAAGGTCTGGCCAATTAATGTGTTCTCCCTAACACCATCAATTTTAGCTTTCTGCACTGATATACTTGGTTGTCCCCGTGTATGCATATCATCTGAGTTGGGGAGCTTGGTGATCCTTCCCCTCTGGTGATCATTGTGGCCCTGACCTGCATCTGTGTGCAGCCAGTGTCAACTATGGTCTGGTATTCCTGACTGTTAATAATCACAGCAATTGTTGGGTGGGGTAGGTGTCACCCAGCCATGGAGTCAAAGCTACAATCCATTGGTTCTGATTTTGTTATCTCTTCTCTCACTACAATGGATTTTTCTCATATGCAGTCATCTACGGCTTGAGGGCATGCTCAGGCCCTATGCCTGGGTTCCCCGCAGGTGTAACATTGGTCATCTCTTTGCAGCCCCTTGAGCCATACCTCATGGGCTCCTGCTGCCCCCTCTCTAACTCCTCGCCTTATAGGCAACCACATTTTTGATTTTTTCTCTTTACTGATTGTGCTCGCTGCTCCAGTAAAGGCCTCTGAGATCTTTAGGGCCTCTTCAGAGAGAGTACTGTGGCTGATGCCTCTGGGCCCATTGTTGAGTGCTGTCATCTAGATCACTAATAAATTGCTTGAGTACTATGGTATCCAATACCTCTGTCAAGGACTGGCTCTCCAGCTTCAGTCACTTCTATACTAGATCTCTCAAATTCTTCAGGAGTAAGCGAGGCCACTTTCCCCCTTTTTTCCTTTTTTTGCTCAGAATCAGAGGCAATAGCTCTCCATTGACACTCCCATCCTATACAATAACACCTCCTTTAACTTTTTATAATCTCCAGCTTCCTCCTGTGACAGGGCATAGTATACTGTCTGAGCCCTGCTGGTCAAAAATGGCCCCAATTGGTAGACCCAATGTTCTTGTTCTCAGCTGGCCACTAGGTTAACTTTTTTAAGGCTTCTAGGTAAGTCTCTAGGTTGTCATCCTTGTCCATCTGGGGCATTCAAAAACCTTCCACTGGCTGGGCTAGGGCCCCATGCCAGTTCTCTAATTTTTCATTTAACGTGTGTTGTCACCTGAACAACATACTGTTGGCAACTTGTACCTCTGCCTGGGCCTGGAACAATTTCTTCATTTGTCTTTGACTCTGAAGAATCTGTATCAAGAGGTCCTGGACTTGAGTTCCTGCCTTACCAGAGGCGGTACTGGCCAACTCCTTTTCTGTCATGCAGACCTTTTGGGTTTAACAGTGTTCCTAGCCAATGCACCAAAATGTAACAAATTACAGCTGTGCCCAGTCGATTGCCTGTTAGCAAACCCTGGCAGGAAGCTCCAGCCCCACTTCCAGAGTCTTCTGCCACAACTTGATGTTAAATTGTAATATTCTTTCACTGGGGCCCTCTTGCTCTTCTGGGGTGGTAGTGCTAGCCAATCTGGTCCACTTCAACACATATAGCCACCACTGCTGTACAAGTGTGGCATCACTGTCTTTACGATGACCAATCTGACATTGATGGATCCTTTCCCTTTGAGTGCAGTAGCCCACAGGGGATGGCTCAGTCTCCTCTGCCAATGAACACCATCCTGGTTGAGGATCATGGGGTCTATTGGGAGCTCCTCCACCCTATGCTCCCTCCACAAACCTCTGAGTCTTTCGGTCAGTTGTTGGGTCCCAGGTCAGGCTATGAGTGCTTGAAACTGTACTCGATCTCTGGGCTGGAGTTGGAGTGCTTTCTTACATAATCAATCCCAGTCTTCCTGCTCAGGATACTTAAGAGTCTGTTTGGAATAAATAAAAATGCAGGCAGAATCACTGCCCCTTACCAGTTCTCAGTGCTCACCCCTCAGCTTCTTGTTCAGGGCCCCGTACTCTCCCTCTTGTCCCGCTCTTATAGCTGCCTCTCTAGTGCTCCAGCTGGCCAGGGCCAGACACTTCCAGTGTGTCTGTATTCCCAGTTCCTGCACTTGAAGGGGAACCTGCTAGCTAGGGAAAGCCCTTACTAGAACTGCAACTCGCAGGCTTCCCCAGTGTCCTGCACAGGGCTTCCCCTGTGCTGCCAGTGGGGCCTCACTCCTACTCTCCAGTGGGACCGTGGTTTTTTTTTTTTTTTTTTTATGAGGATGGACTGGGCTGCTTTTTGCCCCAGAAGGGGACAACCTCTGCTTTGGGCCGGATTGGACTGTGCTTCAGCAGGGCCGGAAGCACTGACCTCAGCCCCCACCCGCTGCTGCAGATGGGGAAATACTCACTCCTCTCTGGCTCAGATGGTGAGCCTGCACCACCAGCAGGCTCCAGTGTTTCTTCCGGTAAGGGGGAGGGTGCGAGCAAGCTCGTTCCCTTCCCTTTCTTCCTTACCTTGTCACGAGCACATATACCATTCGTACATTATTTTTCCTCTGTGTAAAACAATCCTCACCTATTAACACTTGCAAAACACACGCTGTCTACCTTAAAACATGGCCAAAATGTAAAAGATATTACAATCTACCCACAGACATTGAAGAAGAGTCTCCATTCTCTAGTAAGTGATTTATAACAGTGTCCCCCATCACTTCTTATGATAAGACTGCTGGCATCACCGCTTCTAGCTTATGCCTCCTTCTCTCTATTGTCCCCTCCCTCTCCAAAAAAGTTCACCTGCATCTAGGACATCTATAAAATTAGTATATTCTCTCTGTCACTCAAAGACGATTAGGCAGGATGGCTTAAAGCCCTGATCCAAAGGTCAGAGGTGTTGTTGGGTTTGTTTCGATCTTCCGGTCAACTATCAATGACCTAAAACAAACATTAGTACCATCAAACAGGGAAGAAAGATGGTGCAGAAGCTATGGTACATGCCTGGGGACTAGGGAACTTGGTTGAATTTCCTGTTTTGACATAGGCTTTCTGTCAGGCAAATTATTTATTTAGTTTCTCTCTGGCTCTGCAATGTTTGAGGGTAACAGCACTGTGTTACCTCACAGTGGTGCTGTGAATATAGATACTTAAAGAGTAAGAGGTGCTTGGAGAGGCTGATTAAGGTAGGGACCTTATGTTAGAAAAACTTCCCATTCAGGATGTGGGAAGTGGATGTTCTTCCTGGGAGGTTGGATGTGCCCAGTGCATAGTCTCATAGTCTGTCCAACTGTTGCTCCTTAATGTGACAGAAAAGATGGGTTCAGCTGATTTTTTTTTTTCTTTGATCTGTTAAACCTTAATTTCTACTCTCATTTCAGTTCTCAAAACTGGCTGTCACAGGAGCGCTGAGTTTCTACATAGGGTTAACCTCTAGCTGGGCTTTCCTGGTCTCTCCGGGCTGCCAAGACTGGTAATCTCAATGGCATTTGCTCTCTCAAATGAGGGAATGGAGAGTTACAGCAGAGGCTTCCTTCTAAGACTTGTTATCTTGTCTCCATGATTAATCTGCTTTCTTTTGCCCTTAGTGCCATTGTTTTATATCCCTGCTTGGCTGCTGCTTGTAGTCTGGATTAAGTGAATGGTCTAATTGCTACCCCAGCTTCACGTCCCTTTTCTTTCGTCCTGAACAGAATTCCAAACACTCTTCCGTTCTCAGTGAGAGACAGCCAGCTCATTTTCACAGGGTCATTACTGATATCATATTTGAGTGAATTCTTTCCTCTGGCACCCTTGATATTTATTTCAAATAAGCATAAAAATACAGCTTACTTCTATATACCAGTAATATTAAAATCCATGTTTAGATTAATCCTGTGTGCACGTTTGCATACTCTGCGATACCCAGGCTTTGGGAAAGTTCTGATCTGGATCTAAATTTTGTAGTCTGAGTTACTTAACTTACTTAACTTATTTTAGGATGATAGTAGCTGTGTGAAGGGTTAATACTGTCCTAGCTGTTCCCTGATTTTGTCAGAAGTTTAAAGGGATGTGTCCTTTGCCTTGGAAGTAGAGTTTCAAGAGGAAGCATATTCTTAGCATCTGAGGGGAATTGCTTCATGTTGTATTAAACTCTGCCTGATGAAAGCACCTGGGAGAGTCTAGGGTACTGGCTCTTCCCTGGCCCACATGAGAAGAGTACTAAAGCTGTGTTCTGAGATGCAGCCTACAGATTTTCCAGCATTTACACATGTAAGTGCAGAATGGGAACAAAGTTTATTAAAGGCATGTTTTTATTTGTTGCTGATCAATTCAAACAATATACAATTTATATCCCATAAAGATTCAGTGCAAGCAAACCCAGTTTCTGCATGCCTTTTATTTCTGGAAAACCTTACAGTTTACAAAAACATTTCTCTCTGGCTCTGTGGAACTTTTCAGCAGGGGTCTGAGGCTGCAAAGTTTGAACATGTACTTTCTCTGAAACCAATGTTTCAGTTTCAATGGGTCTTGCTTTTGAAATGGTGTTATTCTACCATCACAGTGGACCAATTTCTTTGCTGGTGTGGTTACAAAAATTGCACTTTGTCACCAATTACACTCATGCATTGGTGGCAAATACAGTATTTCAATGCCTGGACTTCCAGGATGCTAGGTTTTTTGTTGTTTTTTGTTGTTGTTGTTGTTTTTTGAAGGGTCCTATCATCAGTTTACTGTATTAATCTGACTGGTAGAACTTGCTTTGGTTCTTATGAGTAACTTACCAAAAAAATCAGGAAAGCAAAGAGGAAAAAAATCATGGAGAAGATGAAATTCCCGGTAAAAGTTAGAAATTGGGAAGCACAGAGCCCTGCTTGATTAAGAAACATTGCCCCAAATGATTTCTTTCTCCAAAGAATACTTCTGATATCAAGTATGATTATGCGGAGTCACATTAGCAAAACCCTTGCAGCTGTGTCTCCAGCTGTTCTTCCATGGACAATATCCTTCCTGTGACTGATTAAAAAAGGGGACTATAAACCATCAAGCAGATTTTATCATTTAATCTATGCTTTATCCACAGAAAACAAAACGGGGTCCTTTAAGAGAAAATGCTTTTATGAGCAAACTTCAGAGGTGTCAAGAGAAGGTATAGCACTTGGGCACAGGCAATTTGGGCACTGAGGTAAATATAAATAATTCATGATGATGATGATGATGATAAATTCATCATCAGGAACAAATTATAACTGTCCTTTTGCAACTGCAGGCATTTTTCACTTCTAGATATGAGTCAACATGTTGACATTAATCTACAGATGGCTAGGTGTGAGGCTACCTGGGAGCCTGGATGCAAGGTTAGCTGGGAAACAGGGGTGATATCAGTTTTTCCCACTTGCCAGTGTGGGCTGTGGGGAGCTGCTGTTTAACTTGGTTAATCTCTGCATATGCCAGGGCTCAAAACCCCGCCTGCATACAGGTTGAGCACCTTCATTCTCTCTCTTGGCAATTGGGTTCTTTATCACCCCAGGATCTTGATGCCATAAAAAAAGCAGTTTATTCATTCAGTCTGAGCTCTTCTCTTACAGAGCAGACAGCATGGTCAGGGTCAGATGAAATACAACAGGGGCACATGTGCCTCTGCTTTGATTTCTTTGTGTCATCAGGAGGCTCCATTTGTTTGCTAAGAACTAGGATTTTATGAATGACAGGTCTTGTCAAACTTTGTGTTGTTCTCTTTGCTGTCTTTCCTTACCAGCTCAAATAAAGATGAAGTCAAATTCATAGTTACAGGCCAGAATGGGTAAAATTTTGAAATATGAAACTAGCCAGCTTGACTATTGATGGCAGCATGAGATTCATATTCAGCTGAGAAGCCTGTTTGGGGCCCTGGGTGAAGATGTAATAGTTGAAGCTCACGTCTCCGCAGCCACACTGCTGTTATTTTAAAGATATCTTGGGAATGTCTACCCAAGCTGCTTTGGGGCTGTGTTGTATTCATACATGGGTTCCTAAAACAGTCTTGTGTAGCTAGGACCCTTGCATCCCTTTGCACGAGGAAACAGTTCATGCCCTTTATGCAGCTGCTGGACTTATGGGCAGCCCCCATTGGCGGTTGTGGTCAGTGATGGTAACACACTGTGCCCGCAAGGCCTTGACATTTGTGCAGCACTGGCATGCTGAATGGTCATGCCTGTGCTCCCACATGCGGCCTGACAGGCCCTCATAGATGTGCGTTTTGGAAGAACTGCTCCGCAGAAACTGGCTGAGGACCTTGGCTTCTCCCCACAGTGCAGTGAGGTCCATGGTCTCCTCCTGGGACCAGTTGTGGCCCTGGAAGGCAGCATGTGCCATTGGGAAGGACGCCAGCATGGCTCCCTTGATGGCTTGCTGGGCCTTTGCATGATGCTGTAGGTGCTGCGGGGCCTGGCAAGTGCCTGCAGCTCCCAGAACAGGGTCATGGCATGGGCCTGGCAGCTGCATGGCGAGGATGTGCCAGGCACCAGTGGCAGGGTCTGAGCAGGCTGCTGTGGGTGGCCTGGAGTCAGCTGGAGCTGGACCTGGGGGCCAGAGGCTGGCTGCACGTGGCCCGGGGGTGCTGGTGGGCCTGGCAGGCACCTGCAGCATCCAGCACAGGGGCACAATGTGGGCCTGGTAGCCATGCAGCAATGTGGTGCCAGGGAGAGGTACCGAGGTGCAGGGAGGCTGCTGCAGCTTGCTTGGAGCCTCTGTAGGGACATGCAGTGGCCAGAGGCTGGCTGCAGGTGGTCTAGGGCCCCAGCATCTCAGCAGGCTTTTAAGGGCCAGGAGCTGAGACAGGCTGGAGAAACTCCTAGCTCTGGGGCTGGGCTGCAGGTGGCTCCCTGATGGTGGGGCTGACCAGGAGCAAATTTGCTCCTGGTCAGTGACTATATGTGCATTACTGCACAGTAACTACTTGCAAATAAATTTGCTACTTGTATTTACAGGTAGCAAATTTACTTGCGATTAGAGCAAATTACTGTGCAATAAGTGTCTGCATGTGTAGATGGTGATGCTTACTGCGCAGTAATTTGTGTTACTCTTGAGTAAATCACCTCGTGTAGATGCGCCCAATCTGGAGGGAACATCTGGCACTGGGTGCAGCACAACATGAATTTGTTTTGACCCAGAGGATGGAAGCAACATGATAAAGAAGAAAGCAGCATGCTGTAAACTTGGACTCCAACTCAGACAACACATGGATCTTTGCAGGGTTTTTGGTTGTAGCCATGTTGGTCTTAGGACATAGGTAAGCATGGTTCTTTGGGTAGGTATATTTTTGAAACTGGTAAAAAGCTGTGTTGCTCTTGAATTGGGTTTGTCAGGCACAAGTGGATTCATCAGGCACTTGACTAGACCTCTGATGCATACACCATGATCCAGAGGATTGGTTGCCTATATATGCCATGTGCCCTCAAGTTTGCATCCAGGAGCTGTGGCTACTTCTGGTTAGGATGGAGCCAGCTTTGCAACTTTTATTAGGCTCTTATCTTCATCCAAGGAAAGTCTTTTCCTGTATTTTAGTAAGGGCGTGTGGTATTTTGTAAGACTGCAAGTCTCCCTAAACCCAAGGAGGGCTCCTGGAGCTGTGGTTAGAGCAGAGGACTGGGCTCTGCTCCTGCTCTGCTGGTGATTTGCTGTGTGGTCTCTTCTTGCCCCAGCTTTGCTGGCTTGAAAATGTGGATAGAATCACTGCCCAATCTCACAGGGGCATTTGTGAAGACCAAATAATTGTTTATCAACATCTCTGCAATCAGCATATGGAAAAATGCAATCAGCTGGATTGTCACAGCCCTCTACTTAAACGCACAAGGCAACAAGGTCTTTTCTGCTGACATTGTGATCCTAGCTGTGGTTCTACTTGTCTACTACAAGAAAGAGGGTGGAGAGGGCTAGGAATAGCCTTGGTTTAGGTGGGAGATGAGAAGGGACTGCACTGAATCACCCACCTAGCTCATTCTCTCCTCTGCTTCCCGTACAATCCAGTAACATGCCATCCCTGCCTCAGAGCAGATTCCCAAGATACGAACTCACTGTAAAAGGCCAAAGCTCGACTATTTATATAGGTGTGCCTGGGCCAGGCCTCTGGTATTCTTGTTACATTGGTGCTGGTGGTGTTGCACCTGGGGAAGGGAGTGCAAATATCAGTCTGAAGAGAACACCTGACACTAGGACAGGACAGGGGGCAACACTGAGGAGAAAGCAGCAGCACCATGCAGGAGTGGGAGACCATTCATGAAAGAAGTGGAGAGAGGAAGGAGAAGGAGAAAGAGATGTAGAGTCTGTGTTGTCCCCAGAATTTCTGTTCCAGCTCCCTGGAAATACTCCTACCAATCCACAAATCAGCAACTGCCATTAAAGACACTAGCCCAAGGAAATTAGGTTAGGCCAACCAGAAGCAGCAGCAAGCACATGCCCAGACAGCTGTGGTTAGGATCTGTAGCCTCTGTGTGCGGTGTGGAACAATCATCAGATCCATATGGTGGATCCCACCCATGCTGCATGCCCACACTGTGAGTGTCATTAATGGAGGGAGAGGAAACCCACTAATCAGCTCAGCAACCAGCCCTTGCTGAATCATCTCCTTACAAACGTTGCCAGCTGCTGGACACTGCTTAGCAGTTTTCTGTGGCTGACACCAGAGCCACAACTGCTTCCTCCACTCATTTTGCCAGGTACAGGTTCTGATCTAAAGCCCAGTGAGTCAAAGGGAGTCTTTACAGTTGACTTTGGACCAGGTCTGGATTTCAAGGCACTGAACTCATCTAGCCTCTGTCATCATATCTGCTAACCTAGTGTGCTCAGTAGCCATACACTTGGGCTGGTTGAATCCTCAAGGAAATCTGGTAACCCCAGGAGAGTTGTGGAGCCCCTTCCCTACAGTAGACAGACCCTGGGTGCTTGTACACGTGATAGGGGTTTAGTCTCCTCAGTTGAAATGGTGGGTTTTGAATTGCAACTATTAAAAACCCACTGTTTCAATTTAGGGGCTTCCATCATTGTTACGGCAGAGGACACAATCCTTTCTTTCTTTTTTTTTTTTTTCACAGAGCCTGCCTGCATCTCCCACAGCCAGGGGACGAGCTGCTGGTGGGCTGAGTGGATCCTGAGCTGCGGGGGACCCCAGTCCTTCCCTCTGTGGTGGTGGGGCCCTCCCAGAGCTGCCTGGGCGGGCTGCTAGCAAGCTGGATGCTGCCCCAGCTCGGGTTCGGGGACTAGTTGGATCAGGCTAGGTGCTTTCTCTGAGCTGGGGCAGCACCCATTGGCTATCCACCCACCTGGGCAGCAATGAGGGGTGCTGCCATCATAGAGGGAAGAACTGGGGCTCCCCGCAGCTCAGGGTGCTGCTCCCCAGGAGGGCTTTGGGAAGACTTGGATCCCGTGGGGTGCTGCCTCCGAGCCCTTGTCCTGCTAGCTCCCCTCCTGGGTGGCCCCGGGTGGTGGGGAGTGCTGCTGCCATGGAGGGCAGGAGCGGGGCCCCCTGCAGCTGAGGGGCTGTGCAGCCTGCTGGCAGCTCATGCAGGCAGGCTCTTTAGTGGGGCGGGAAAAAAAAGTGGTGAGGGGCCCTATCCTTCTTCTTTGTTTTTCCTTGCAGAGCCTGCCTACCCCTCCTGCAGCTGGGGGGTGAGCTGTCAGTGGGCCGTGAGCTGTGGCAGCAGCACCCCCTGGGGCTGCCTGGATGGGTGGCTAGCAGGCAGGTGCTGCCCCAGTTCAGAGGCAGCACCCAGCCCAATCGAACTGTGCCCTGAGCCTGAGCTGGGGCAGCATCCAGCCTGGTAGCAGCCTACGCAGGTGGCCCCAGGGGGTGCTGTTCCTGTGGAGGGAAGGACCAGGGCCCCGACAGCTCAGTGGCCGTGCAGCCTGCCGGCAGCTTACCCCTTGGCTGTGGGGGAGATGGGCAGGCTCCGCAAAAAAAAGAAAAAAAAAAAAGCATCGGGCCCCTCGCCACTTCTGCCTTCAGCCCATCTCTCCTGCGGTTGGAGTGTGGGGAGGATGCCAAAAGGCTGCAACATTACAAATAGCTACACTGCAAATTAAACTACAGGCAGATGTGCTTTAGTTTACAATGTAACAAACTCATTAAATAGTAACCCCCCCCCACACACACATGTACAGCATGACGCAATTGAGCCACAAAAATGGACAATTTCTGTGATGTGTACAAGCATCTCCTGACCACATGTAGCATGGGCTATATGCTGCACCTTGAGCATATAGATTCTGCATTTGTATTGCAGTATTTACCTCCACTCCTCCCTGTCACCCCGCCAGCTCGTTTTAGTGCCTGCTCAGTCCCTTATGTTCCTGATTTCTCTGTCTGGAATAGTTCACATTTTACCTTGGTTATTTCCAATATCATTTCTGCTGAAGTGGAATATTTCTAAATACAGTGAAGTCTGGTGAACTGGTTTATCTAATTAGGTTCTGGGGCTAAAAACTGACTTTTAATCTGGGGCTGTGTCCCAGGTTTTGACTTCCATCAAAACAGGACAGGACAATCATTTACACATGCATCTTGAATGGCAGTTCCCTCAAAATGGCCCTGATTGTACTGGGGCAAAGTGCTAATTTGGCTGTGTGTCAGCCATGTAAAGTGGGACATAGAGATCCCAGGATAACATTCCTTGTCCTGGAGTAAACTGGTAGTCTGTTTTTAGCCTGGGATAACTCATTGCTGTGGTCTTAGTTGTTAGTGCACTAAATCCTTGCCACAGTCCTGTTGATCTAGCTCTTGCTAGATTGTCATCTGTTAAAAATAATTATTCATTTTCAAATGTACATATACAGTAAATCTCAATGGAATTTGCTTCTGAAAATTAGTCAGCTGAAAAGGTACTGGCCTTTGCCCCCCCTAGCACCTGTCAAGTCAGCTGATGTTTGCAAAGCATTGGATAATCGTCAGCTTTTCTTGGATCAACAAAACACAGATGATCAACCCTTCCATCTTGTAGAGTTATTTCTCTTTTAGCAATGAATTCATGTCAGGAAAAATCTCTGATTATCTTATTTGTTTTTAATGAATATTTTACTCAATCCTAATCTGTAATTTTTATACTGTGTTTCAATATAGAATGCAAAATATGTCTCTCAAAAAAGTTGAAAATGGCTATCAACTGATCTGACAAAATTGAAATGTTTTGTGGAAGCACATTACTTTTGTTAAAATGTTAATGGAAAAATTATCAAAACATTTATTTTACCTGAAATATAGATATAACTGATGGTGGTCAAAAGCTGATCTCTCTCATGAAATCAATGAACAGTCAGATCTTCAGGGTATTAGTTGACCATGTATTGAGAAACAGGAAGAAATATCCCCCTTGCATTGCCCAACTGCAAAGCACATATTTTCTTTTTTATTTCTTCTTCAGCATCAGGTACAGCCACATTGCAGGAAGGGTTCTGATCTCCATGATCCCTGGACCCATCAGCTGTAGAAATAGGCTTAATCTTTTATTGTCTTAAGAGACCTGATTCAAACAATTAGAACTGACAAAACATTGCAAGGAATATTGGAAATATAAACTGCAGACAGTGATTTAGAAAGACTGTGTTAGTTGGCATTCATGATTTTGATCATAAAATAGAGTAGTATGTTGGCTCTGATGCTATTGCTCAGAAATATTTTGTCTTATACATTGCCACTGACTTTGGGTTGTGTCTTATGTTTCCTGGACCTCGCCTGGAAACTGAAATGGTTTCTCTGATATTGGCCTCCAAGCTTGCTAAATTAAAGCTACCTTAGGTATATTTCCAAGTGTTTCAGCTAAACCTCTGACTGTAGGGTAAATACAGTCTGAGGAGTTAACCTCCAGACTGAGCTGCCTGAGTAAGTACTCAAGGTCAAAGGTGGGCTCATACCCACCTTGGTGACGCCTCTCCATTAGAGTATGAAGAAAACCGAGTACAGCCCAAAGCAATCTAAAGGCAAAGACTAATTCTCTGCCTATATAAAAGATGGACTCGAATGGAATTAATCCAGCAGAGAATTTGTCCCCAGGTCTGTTGGGCCTCTTATTTGGCAAAGTACCCCACAGAGAGAGGATCTGAAGAGCAGACAGTGCAACCATGGGAAGTGCAGTATTTCTGACAATGAAAATGAAACATATTGTCAATGGGTTTTGAGTGACTGAGCTCAATGGAGGCTTTTGTGCAGGGTGGGCAGGTTGCTCTTTCCCTCTGAATGCTAACGAAGCTAGCAGCAGCATGCTTCCTCTGTCTCATTCTGGGGATGTATTTCTGGTTGACTGAACTATCCACATGTTCCTAGCTCTTGCAACAGTTTTAACAGATTAAGCTAGAAGCAATGGTGAGGGCACAATGCAAATCAGCCAGAAGGTGCGACACCCCAAATTCAAGCACGAAGACTCCATTTTGTTTTAGCTGCTTTACTCCTGACTAATGCAGATGAGATATACATTCAGTAAACAGGTTCTGCAATGTTCAACCTATTCACTGTGCCCTAACATCCCAAGGAAATACAGATGTTTAACAAGGGGAAGGAATCCCAGGAGGTGAGGAGACTAGGAATATAAGAACAAAGCTGTTCGTTTCCGCACTGCCTTCTGGTCTAGGAGTTCAGAGGACTCGCCTTTGCTACTAAATTACCTTGGATTATAGCTTGTATATTTGTATTAATTTGGCTTCTGTTCATACATAGTCATATGTAGTAGTGGTGTAACATGAGCTGGCCTGCATGACTAGGAGAGAGGTCATCTCTCAAGGCAGCCCCTATTTAGCAAGCTGTTTGCATAACTACTTTGTAAAGGGAGTCAATCTAGTGATGTGAGACAACTGTGGGCTTGTTGGCCTCCAATGACTTCCCACCATTTCCTCTCAACTCTTTCTCTCAGGGGTCTTTTCTTGCCATCTATCTATTCACTGCTTATGGACTGGTTAATAGGTCTGTGCTAATGAGGATGCTGCAGCTCAGTTGTTTTTCTGTAGTGTGGCCGATGTCCTGTGTCACGGGCTGATGCAAGGGACATCACTTGATAGTTCACTTCAATTAATCCTGTAGTGCACATGAATCTAAAGAACTTTACACATGAAATTAATCCTGACTCTTCATTCCCTAAGAGCTAGGTAGGAATAATATTCATTCTAGAGAGAGGCAAACTGAGGAACAGAGAGGTTAGCTGAGATCCACTATGGGTCTGTGGCAGGAATAAGTTAAAGCTTTTGTTCCCTGCTATGATTAGATGACTCTGGTATATCTTGAGTGCGCACTGGACCTACATAGATTTCTGTCTGTCCCATTTGTTTTCCTGAAGAGAAGAATTTGAACAATGTTAAAATATAGCATTAAAACCTGAAGGGCCAATTCTCTACTGGTGTAAATGGATGGTGGCTTCTTTTGTTTCCTATTATTTAAAACGGGGCAGATGGAGTCCGACTGGCATCTCTCAGACCAGTTATTCTGAGAGTGCTGCACTGCTAGGTATGCAAACACCTACACATGATTCACAAGCCTGTGGCAGAAGACTTTTAAACCTCCTTGGACACTATTGCTGACCTGAGGATGCCTGGTTTTAGACAGAAAACTTTTAAAAACTGATTTGAATAGGACATTGAAGAACAAGAAGACATGCCTAGACTGAATTGTGTAAAGTATGGTTTAAACAGAGACTACAGATTCTTGGATTATCTTTTGTGACTCCTTTGTCCCTATGGGCTTATTGCTTGTTTGCCTTTCTCAGCACTCATCCCCTTCCTTCCCCCTCAATGCCTTTTGTATTCTAATTTATCTCTTCTTTTTATAATCTACTTTCTGCGCATCCTTTCATTCACAGCATCTGATGAAGTGAGGTTCAGCTCATCAAAATTTATGCTATACATAGATATATACATATATACCTACATTGGTTAATCTATAAGGTGCAAATCTGCCCTACCTTTCATAAGATAAACCCAGAGATTTCAAATGGCACTCAATAGTGTCAAAACCATTCTGACCTGTTATGGTCTTTCTGAGTTCTTTGCAGCAAAATAATTCCTCTATTCTTTTTCCATAGGTGAAAAATTAATAACAGCTAAGAGCTGGCATTTTCCAAGGGGTCTTTTGAATCTTACGGGGGTTGCCTTGAGTCTAATGAGGCTGAGAACCATTGTGTTAGACTAAGATTTTGAATTTGAGCACTTGGAATTAAATGTCACGATTGAGTATAAATCCATTATATCCCCAACTTCTTTGTCATTAGCAGATGGGATTTAGTAGTTTGTATTCATGATGGATCCAGTCTTGTTAGGTGCTCAGTGCCTTTGTAAAACAGGGTTAGGCCCCACACAATTTTATATCCTATTCACACATGATATGTGGGTGATTCTCTGCAACCTGCAGAACTTCTTCTCTTGCTTTGTGATCTGCCCCAGCCAGAGACACTGATTAAATATGCTGCATCCAGACACCAGCCTCAACTGTTCTTGATAATATTCATCTTGGTTGTCTTTTGTTCTAGGCTGTCCACATCCATCTCTGCATATGGGTGACAGAATAAGAGTCTCGACTGTAGGCTTGCCAACTCTGTTTGAATCTATTCTGGGAGGTTTCTGGAACGCCAGTGTGCCCACAACACATTGTGAACATGCCCGTGTGCTTGCGTGTATCAATTACAGATTACGGTGCATAGACTTTACAACAGGAAGGCAAATGCACATTACTATTATATTATAAATACTCACTGGACTACTGTATAAATCGGATTACTATTATTATAAATACTCACTGGATTACTGTATAAATCGGATTAAACATTTAATTTTTATTTTAATGAATGCCCTACCATTTATCTCCTTGGTGACTCTTAGCAGTCTCCTGGAGATTTATATCTAATTCCTGGAGACTCCAGGGCAGTCCTGGAGTGTTGGCAACCCTACTCGCCTCTCTGCAAAGTAAACAGGTCAGCTCTGAAGGAGCTCAGAGGCGGTGGTGGCCTTAGGGTTGTTGGGGCCCTGGGCAAGAGAGTCATTTGAGGCCCCTTAGAGGTATGTACTCAGGTAAATATTAACCCACCACAGTTGTATCATGGATCTTTGAAATATTCTTTGGGGGAATTTAGATTAATAGTTGAGTGTTAAAATGCAAATGGAGCCACTTCCTTCCAAAAACTTCACCCCCCCAAAAAATTTGGGCCCCCTAAAGTGTGGGGCCCTGGGTGGTCGCCTGGTATGCCTTCCCCTAAGGCCGCTACTGTCAGAGGGACCTGGGAAAGTCTTGTTGAAAGGTTTTTCTGTTGTTAAATAACGATTTGGCTTAACCACAATGTTTCATTGGATCTTATCAATTTAATTATCTAACCATTTCATTTTCACAAAATCAGTGCATTTCATTTTGACTGTATCATGTTTAACCAATAAACTACAATACAACATGGAGATGACTAATGAGTCCAAACAAAATGTTTTGAAGTTTTTAATTTTGTGAAAAAATGCAATATTTGGGGAAAAAATATTGAAAACCCCAAATGTTGAAATCCCCTAAGACCCCCAAAAGTTGAAATCTCAAAATGTTCTGTAGGATGAAAATTCTGCTTTCAATTGTCTGTAGTCCTGTTTCAGGATTCAGTTCAGACGGTTCACTTGGTTGCTAGCAGTGGAACCTGCAAATAAATATATGGACCCAAAGTTTGCTAAATTGGATTTATAATCCTTCTTTTTTATACCAGCTAAGCTTGAGGAGACCCCATCATCCTGAAAGACAGCCAATTTAAGAAACAAAAAGAATTTAAAGTAATTTCAGGTCGTGCATTTGCCCCTGCTCCCGCAGCTAATTCTTTTGCTTCATAATCACATTTTCTTGTTTTAAACAACATTCTTCTCTTCACACTTGCTGTGTGGAAGATGCATGTATTCTTTCTAGTTAATTGGGGAAGCTGTGAAATTGGTTCTTGACAAAGAGCTCAAATACACAGAAGACTTGCTCTGAAAGTAAGAGAGAGCTTTTCTGTAATTTCAGTTACAATACCCTTAACATTTGCCTTTCTCAATAGCAGACAAATGTTTTTTGACACGTAAGCAATTTTGAGGTGGATGATATCTTTTTAATCCTGAACAAGGCTTTTAAAACTATGAAGTCTCGATGTTATAGCATGGAAGGCTTTTACTCAACTTTTGTGTCTATCATTAAAGACTGAAAACAACCAATAAGTGGATGTAAAGTCCCTGATGTATCTTTGAACAAATATATGTATTTGTGATACTGCACGAAGCGGGATACATCCAACAACAGCAGTAGTACAGTTGTTTTAGAAGAACAGTCCAGGCAGCATTCCCTCTGTATGGTCCAAATGTGCTTAACTAAGCATGTGAGTAGTCCATTGTTTTCAATAGGACTTCTATATGCTTAAAAGGTTATGAGCTTTGCTGGATCAGGGTTTATAAAACTTCCTTAGATTTAAAGCTAGTGCATTTGATTTTCCAGCTTCACAGATTCCATTTTTATTCTTTTAGCATACATGCTGTTCTGTATCGCACATAACACTGCTGTCTGAAGGACAGCCTTAGAGGCTGTGTAATACCATAGTACCCAATTGAGTATATAGAAATGCTGAAAGAGTGCATATTAAGGGGTATCATCTTGCCTCATACTGCTTCTGAATACAGGAGTGCATTTGGGAAGGGGGCAGCAGGTGCAGGAGTGTGGATGTACTCCCCTGTGCTGCTGCTGCCATTGTCCCCAGCTAATCCAGTTGCAGAAGGAGCCCCAGAGACTCTCCTGTCCTGCTCCAGCTGTGAGCTCTAGCTGTGCAGGAAGTCAGGCTTGGCAGGGACAGTGGCAGTGGTGCACAGGCTTCTTCTTCTAGCTCCTCCAGGAGCCTTGCCTGCTGCTGTCCCCGCAAGTGGCCTCTGCTGGCAGGGAGCAAGCACTGGAAGGAAGTACCTGTGTACCACTGCTACTGTCCCAGCTGAGCCCAGCTCTCTACACAACAGCTTCCCCAGCCCCTGACTAGAGCAGAGCAGGAACAGCTCTAGCCCCCCACCCCCAAGTCAGTTGAGGATAATGGCAGTGGTGTTGGCAAAGGCATGTGCCCCCTCTTTGGTGCCTGCTCCCTGCCTGGCTGTCTAGTGTCCTCTGCTGACCTGGGGACTCCAGCCACTCCTTGCCCCCTTCCACGCATGGTCTGAGGGGCAGTATGCTGCACCCCCCTGTTGAAAATCTTGGATCCTCAGGATCCTTGTCTGGATATGTTTCTGTATGGACCCTCAAGAGTGTCTGGCTATTCAAGCTTTAAGGAACCATGAGGATTTGACAAAAAGATCTTCTCAAAGGAAAATGCACCCTGCTGCCTTAACATGACTCAGTGTTCTCCTGTTTTATAAGGGTTTATAAAAAGTTTTCTCATATATTTTTGTGTATTGTGTTGGGAGATCTGAAATGCTTTTCCTCCTTCTTTCATGAAGAGAAACTGACCAGAGGGAGCAGGAGGTAACCAGTTAGCTTTGCAGCTTAGCTGGTAGACACTCTGGAAGTTAGCCAAGGGGCCTGGGTTCAATCCTCTGATAAGTCATCAATTTCTTTCTCACCAGAAACATCTGGTTTTGGATGCTGAGTTATGAGCTAATATTAAATACAAAAGTTTATAGCATCACATATATAATATTGTTGATTAGAAGCATCAAGTAAAGTAATTGACCAGAGGGGACTTGGTGTGAGCAGCTGGTAGAACATCTGGAAGGGAGCCAAGGGGCCTGGGTTTAATTCCCAGGTCATCTATTTCTTTCTCACCAAAAACATCTGGATTTGGATGCTGCAAAGCCATGCACTATTGTCTCATGTGAGCGTTTCTGAGATCACACATTTTCATATAGATCTTCATGAAAAAATGTGGTTCCAGAAACACTTTTAAGTGGTTACAAATAGAAAATCCTTTAAGAACAGTAATCAAGAGAAATATAGGTCTATAGGATAAAAATGTGAACCCATCAAAATCAGTGGCAAAACTATCACTGTCTTCAATGGAGCCTGGATGTTATCCAGAATGCATAATAATAATACTAGCTCTGTTGGAACTGTTTGAGCCTCTTGAAATGTACATTTAACATCTTACATTGACCCAAGAAAGCCAATTATACTTTTCCTGAGTTAGGTCACAGAAACATTATTAGCATGACACCAGACATTTGTAAGATGGATATATATGAGAACAAAGACATTCCTTGTTAATAAATCTATACTTATTGCAGTTAGAGATGCCACTAAATTGATATACAGTAAGGGCCTAAGATACTTGCAATCAAACTCAATTATCCTCTGCAATGACCGCTAGGTGTCAGTAAAGATTCATATTTACATCAGCTATGATACCTGTGGCAGCTGCATACAGAGAGAAGAGTCATTGTCCAAATAGATTGCAGATGACTACACTACTCCATTTAATACAGGCATGGTGGGAGAGTGGTGTGTGGAGCTTTATTCTCAAAGGTTTTCACAGGAGATACATTTCTCAGTTTTCCAGCAAATACCTTTGTAGATACTATAATGCCTGATAAATGGAAAATGAGTAAAGTTTTAGTGTACACTTTCAGTGCTTTGTGCATATTTGGTTTCACTGATTCCCTCACTGCTGTGAGCCTCCTGTAGCCTCATCAGACAGGGTGGCCAGCTGCATCTTGGGGAAATAAAGGGCAAATCCATGAGCATAAAGCAATATTTTACCCAAATCTAAAAATTCCTGCTTTTGTTACTTGGTACAAGCAAAAGCAGTGGTGACGATGGACACGCAGAGAATACCAGCCCACCTCAGGCTCAAGCTGGCTTGTTTCAGCCAGTGGCTCTGATAAGTTGCCTACTATGAGAGAGATGAATGTGCTGAATGTGCATATGAAAATCTAAGGTACTTTTTGATGAATCTGTTAATGGCAATGGATGCATAGCTTTACTATATGTTCACAATATGTTCTGCGCTTGCCAGCCTGGTAGCACTCTTTCTTACACTTATGTCTGGAGTTGTTTATTTCTAAATACCCTTGGACAAACATAACAGCAACCACTAAGCTAGAAGATTGGTCAACTCAGATTTTTTTTATATTAAAACTTTCATAGAAACATCTCAGTTTCAACTTAAAAAATATTAGCAACATGAAAAATAAATATTAGCCCTGCTCAGATCACCAGCTGCATTACAAAACATTATTGCTAGGCTGTACTTTTTCTGGAAGAAAAAAGTGCCACTTTCCATGGAGGAAAATGGCAATTTAATAGAGTAATATTACATTTCATAAGCATGTATTTTAATAGGCAGGGTCAACCAAACAATGTATTATATGGTGCCAGAAATAAATCAATATTATTTGAAACAAAGAATTTCCACTCCCCTGATAGCTTCTTGGAACTATAACCTAAAACATCCCAAGAACCAAAGGATAACGTACTAGAATATAGGACTTTTCTTGCTTGATTAAACCAGATTTCCATCTTGTCTTGTAGTCTGTTACTAGCAATGACCAGAACCATGTTTCAGAGAAAGTGCAAGAACACTTGTAGTGGGGAGCTATGTAATAAAATGTCCATGGAGATTAAGTTAGTGATTGTTTTCTGTTCTCCAAGATGCATACCCCTTACACAGTATTTATTCCTAGCTTAGGAACTGTGGCTGTTCCCCATTCTCCATATGAGGGAAAAGTGAAAATAAGAGGTCTCATTAGTTGAGAGATGATATAATTATGAGTGTGTTTACCCATGGATGTTCTCATCCTTCTTGTATATTGGGTACCAGTGCTAGAATAGAGAGGTTGTCTAGTGGTTAGGCATTACCAGGTGGGAAAGACCTCAGTTTGGTTCTTTGCTATATCACAGACTTTGATTTTGGGCAGGTGACTGAGGCCCAGGTGCTTAAAGGTAAGTAAGCTCCTTCCTCCCATTGACTGCAATGAGACAGTGAAAATTATTTCAGAACAAATGATCCTATATGTCCTTTCTCAAAATGATTTCAGTGGGAATCAGCAGCTTTCATACCTCTGAAGATCTGGACCTTACTCTCTGCCCTACCTGACAGGAGTGTTGAGAAGATAAATACATCAAAGTCTCTGAGGGGCTCAGGTATGAGAATAATGGAAGCCATGGAAGCATCCAAAGTAGACAGAAGCTATCTTTTGGTAATGTGTTCTGAAATTTAATTATGAGAGATGTGCTTAAAATAGTATTTCTTTGATAATTTTTTCTGCATTTGTTGCCTTACAGTTCCTTCAGAGACCGTTAAAGGGGCTGCTCGATAAAGTGCTGAGAATATACCTTCTGATAATCTGTCCCTTGAAAATCTTGGCCTAAGATCTTTCATGTAGGGTCCTGATGTTAAATCTGCAACTTCTTTACCATCTTTTGGATCCTCTGTAAATTACTTAGCATGTGCATGCGGGTGTGAACGAGTGCATGCACACACAGACACAGTATCTTAGGAAATACCAGAATAAAGTTGTCCAGGCATGTGCATTATGGTATAATCTTTAGTTACAGAATCATAGAAAGTAGGTCTGGAAGGGGCCTCTCAGAAGGTCATCCAGTCCATTGATCATTCCACCAGAGATCTGTCTAATTTAATGCAATGGAGGCCAACCTTTTTGGCAGGTATGCCATGAAGTAGCCTGGCACCTTCCCTGAGTGCTTCTCTCATCCCCTTCCTTTACCTGATCTGTTGCTCCGCTGTCTGCTCCCTACTCTGTACTCCCTATTCGATCTCCTCTTTTTGGCTTCCTATCCTGTACTCCCTGCCTGATCATCTGTTCTGCTTCCTGCCCTATTGGCTGCTGTGCTGCCTGTCTCCTTCCTGACCTGCTGGATGCCACACGCGGGCTAGGTGGTCCTTGTGCTTGAGGTTGGCCGCCCCTGGTTTAGTTTATAACATTTCTTCATTTTTCTCTCTGTCTTATTGACTCATGTACATGATTGTGTTTGGCTTCTTTTAAAAACAGCTAGAGCTTTTAAAATACACAAACCAATATACAGGTTTATGTATGGACATATGTTGTGTTATTAGGCATGCTGGACTGAATGCATGCAGTCCTGTCTGTGTGTGGAAGCTAAGCAGTCCGGGTTAGTGCTTACATGGGGAGACCAGCTGGGAATTCTGGGTGCCACTCCCAGGCATGAACATTAGAGCCAGATTCTGTTCTACGTGTTGGCCATGTAAGTAGATCTAGTAAGTGCCATTCTAGTCCCTTCTGCTTGAGTCTCTCAAAGTGTTAATGCAAAATAAGGATGGGTCCTTTTCCTCCTCCTTGTTGTTTTTTTGTGACTCAGGCTTACAGGTCCATTTAGGTGGCCAATATTGGAATAGTATCTGGTCTTTGGTAAATATTAGACTACAGAAACTGAATGCTCTCAGGCTTATTGTTGCATCTGTGCTGATAGACATTTATAAATAAAGTCTGTATGTTCTAAAAGGCTTTGAATACAAAAAAGCTCAATGAAAACTCAGTGCCTATTAACTTATTACAGTCTAATTGATCCATCCTGAGTTTTATTCAGCTGCTTGCTCATTTGTTTGGAGGGAGTACTTTTTGCCGGATGAGTAAAATGTTATTTTTTGTCAATGTCAACATGGCAAAGTACAGGTGAATGAATTCATGTCATTTGCATGACTGTGGTGCAAGGCTCATCGGAGTTTGTGGTGTGGACTGGAAGCAAAAATGTCAATCTGAAAAAGCTGCCTCGCCTGCAAGACAGTGAACTTGGGTCACTTCTGACCATTTATTTTAAGTGTCATTTTAAAAATGAGATCTGTGCCTGAACAGAACTGAGAGGTGTCTGTGTAATGACCACCATCTTGACTATGAATGGAAATGGAAGCAGGGACCTGACAAGCTGACCATGTGAGCATCTACAGCTTGAGGTAGAGCAGTAAGTCCTATAGCTGGGAGCTGTGACTGTTTCATTGCCTATGACAATCATGCACAGCAGGAAGAGTAGGTTTCACTTGGATCCCAAATTAGTTTGGGCTGACGATATACTACCTGGTACATTCCACCAGTGGAGCAAGCCTACTTCACTCACTCTGTTCTCCTCCTTAAGGCAAATTTTAATTAAAAAGTAAATTCTCTACGCTATCTAAT
Source organism: Alligator sinensis (assembly GCF_000455745.1). Taxonomy (NCBI): domain Eukaryota; kingdom Metazoa; phylum Chordata; order Crocodylia; family Alligatoridae; genus Alligator; species Alligator sinensis. Next base: position 765,122 of record NW_005842601.1, on the reverse strand, counting down.
GTCTCTGGAAAATATAAGGGCCTTTGGTTCAGACGCAGCTTTCCCATTAATGCCCAACAGGCGTGTTATGAAGTACTCATGAAGTATATATAAAGTGCTGTTATTTTGAACTTTCACAAGTAGTTGACAGATTTATGTAGGAAATTAAACCGGCATAATCTGTTGGATAGATTTTGAACATGACTGCTAAATGAATGCTGAAAAAATAAAACAACAAAAGAGAGATGTATGTTCAAGCAGCCAAGAAAAGGCATAATGAGGACTGGAGGATGTGCTGCCTTGCAGACTAAATACAGACTGTGAAGAGCATGTGTCTTCTCTACAGAGGAGAGAAACCCTATCATGTCGGCACTTGGGGAATGCAGGAAGCTATGCGGTTGAGTGAAGAGGGAGAGGAGAGGGGTATAGCAAGGATAATAAAACAGGGAGTAGAAAGTGTTAGGGCAGAATAGGTGATAAGAAATATGTAGGGGAAAAAGGATGGAAAAAAGAGACCTGAAAAGGAAGCGAGAGAATAGATTGACTTAATAAAAGAGCAAAGATAAGTTAAGATGATGCTTAAGGTGATACCTAGTGGTGAGCCCATTACCACAGTGCTGCATTTCTATTCAACAGCACACTTAAGCAAAGCATGTGCTTACATGCTTCTGCTTCTGCTTCTGCTTCTGCTTCTGCTTAACAGGAGACCATTGCAATGCTGATTAGTGAGTGCAATTCCTCCGCCACATGAAATAAAAACTATTCCAATTTTGTGCTGAGATGGCTTCAAATGAGAAATTCCTACCCAGTTTCTCATAGATAGAACTGATCTATTTTTAAAAACATGTTTGTAGTTGAAAAATGACTTTTTACAATAAAGAATTTTTTTTGCTTTATACTTGTCAACATTTTTTCATTTTCCAGGAAAACCTTGGTTGTTTTTTTAAAGCTCACAATTATTGAAACACCCATTTCTTGACAATGTGAAATCTTTTTAATATTTGAAGCATTTTATGAAAAACATAAAACACATTAAAAACTGTGAAGCATTTTAAAGAAAAAATATGGTCCATTTCAGACGCTTTTAAAATGAAAACAATTTTGAAACTTCTCTATGCCCTTCAAATTGATTTTCATTACTTTTCATCCCAAATTTTTGGAAAATTCTGACTGTGATCTAAGCTCCTGAACTTTTGGCTTATTTATTCCTAACATTTATATTTTTAGGCCTGGTCTTTATCTCTTTGGGTAATGGTTTCATACCATTGTAAAACTCGGTTGGGTTAAGTAGAGGCACATCTGATTTATCCCAGTGTAAAAAAGGAGGACTAGGCTTTCAGAAGCTTGAAACACAGAATCACTAAATAAAATACACTGTATATTTTATTTTTTTTCATTCTATTTTAATTGGGATTATAGGAAAATGTATTTCCTTCCTTGCTGGGAATGCCCTGCTTGACCATCTGGTTTATGTTTACTTTACTCCTGCCGACAAGAAGAGGAGCATTTTGAAAGGCCGGGGGCAGGGAGGGGGGACCATTTAGCTGGCAGTATCTTGCAGGAGTCCAATTTCTCATGTAAACTGAGCCCAGCCAGTAACAAGCTGGGGGACCTGGAAGCACTTCCTGTTAACCCCGGTTGGCCTCTATTAACAGAAGCAACATGGCACCCAAAGCGTGGAAGACCGCAGCAGCAGCAGAGTTGCCGTGACAGAACATCTGTTGATAGCATGGTCTGTGTCATAACAACTAGCACTTTAATAACATAATGAAAGCCACATTCCCATAATTGTATAATATATGGGCCGAGCATTGTAACATCGCTTGTCTGAATGTGATACAAATTGGATGCAGAAGCTTAGCCTCTTTGGCAACAGCTTATTCAAGGATTATTATTTTCATATACACACATATTTCAGTTGACTCCAGGCTCATTTGATGCTCCAGTATTTACCTCCTCATCCACTTGGAATTAACTCTTTAAAGCTCTGTTTCTCTTCCACGGTAGGTGGTCGTTTGGTGTTTAGTGTGCAATTAAGAATGAACAGTAATGTGAATCACAGTTCAACAGTATTTATATTTGGATGGACAATAACATATGCACAGTTATAAAACAAGGATACAAACCTTCATTCTTCAGGTCAAAAACCAACTGAATCATCTTCTGAAGCCGCTTCAAGCAAGAAGGAACAACAATTAAGACTGAGCGGGCGAACGCAACGAGTGTGTGCATCTCCTCTCTAACAATGAGCACTTTGGCAGCAGATACTCAAATGACCTTCCTCTCTGAGATGCAGTATACAACCTTTGCCCAACGTCATCATAGTTTCATAGACTCCACTCATACTCACCTTTCCCTAGGGTCCAAGCAACCTTGGCCTTGGTAAGTCAAGCCTGCTTGAATGTAAGATGAGAAGGAAGGAATATTGCTTCTAGCCCTCTCGCAACATTCCAGTGAATATATCTGTCTTGATCGATCCCTATCACTATAATATCTGAATACCTTCTTACAGTCATTCACATCATTATCTTCATGGACCCCTTATGAAGTCCTGGTATCCCTGTTAACAGATGGGAACTGAGGCAGAGGGAAAATAAGTGTCGTCCAAAGTCACACGGAAACTGTATCCACACAGGGAATTGAACCTGTAGATCAATTGTCCGAGGCTGTGGCCCTGGCTACATTTTAAAACTGAACAAACAGAAATCTCCAACAGAACAAATATAACATCTATTTCCTCACCAATGATCTATAAATGGACTAGCTCGGCACAGAGAGAGCCTGAACAGAAAACTCTTGAGTGTCATGGTACATATTTGGGGCTTTGGAGTTCTGACATAGGGTCCCTTTGAATCTGGTCCTTCCATCAGCCATCAACTACAAATTTTCCAGTTTGGTTTTAAGCTGATTTCTCTTCTGAATAGCTTGTAAAAACCCTTTCTTGTAGGGGCCCCAATATATATGGAGAAGGCTGTAGCCATCAGACTGGGAGTGCTCCGAATGTAATGGGATTTAGCCTCACAGTGAGATTTTCATGCTGTGATGAGCTTGTTAAAAAGGGGAACGTTTCACTCAAATAAGAAGCAATTTCCTCTGCTTGGAATTCTGGGTATTGTTTTCCTTCTATTATTACAAGGTACTGTGCTTATGGTTTCATTGGAAATTTTGCAACCCAAAGCCAGAGCAGCCTGAAACCAGGAGAACATTTTCTCCCATCTCTTGGCATCAGTCTTTCCAGTATGCTGTTTTGGAATGGTCCCATTTTCAGTTTGGTAGGGAAGAAAGAAAAAGCACAATGGTTTAGATTTTCCTGCCAGTATTTTGCCCATCATCATTGCTAAGTATGTTCAGGGAAGGCTTTTCCTGCACATATCTCATACCACTTCATCATTGGTGAACATCATTAGGTTTGTTTCACAGAGATGAAAACCGAGGTACAGAGAGGTGAACTAATCTATCTAGGCCAAATAGTAAATCACTAAGAGAAGCAGGCATAGAATTGATGTGTCCTAATTCCAGCTACCTGCTCTATCCATTGCTCACAGCTTCTCCTCCTGCTTGAGATCCTATGGTGCAGTCAAAGGACACGATTCTGTTCTCATCTCCACTATGACAAGTCAGAGGTAAATCTGCTGAAGTCTGTAGAATTGCAGTGGTGGAAAACAGCTATAAATGCCAGGCTCTCAGAGGCCTGTAGCCAACTTTTCAGTGACATGAGCAAGGTCAGAATACAGTAAATTCAGCACTGAAGGCCTGGACCTGTGGTGAGAGCATATAAGGTGATGAGGATGGAGTAACTGTAAACATCCCCAAGTCTAACTTACCTGAAGTGGATGGCAGCGTTGGCTCAGGAGACATGGATACTGCTCTTGACTTTGCCACTAACCAGCTGGGTGACCTCAGGCTAGTCGCTTAACTTTTGCACCTCATTTTCCTCACTTCTAAAATGGGGATAAGTGATATTTGCCTCCTTTGAGAGCCCTTGATGAAGACAGCTATATAAGAGCTGGGTGTTATTACTGAGTCTGCCAGATGCTCCTCTTTCTGAGATTTCAGGCTCTTCTGCTTCTGGTTGTGGGTAGAAGTGCCCCGGAATAGACAGGTTGATGGCATTTGGGTATATGCTGGCTCTGTGCTGAGGGAAAAAAGAAGCCCCGAGGAAAAAGACCTTCTTTAACTACAAAGATAAATGCTAAACAACAAAAACAGCAGGGAAATGTAAGTCAAACTAGCGATGCCCAAACTAAGTAGAATGTGTTTGTTAGAAGTTGGTGTGTTTGCCTTTAGAGAGCTGTATTACAAACTTGTGAGCACAGTTGTGAGTACATGGATTTCCATGCACACTTGTTGTGCATAACTGTGAAAGTGTGCACATCTGTGTGTATGCTTGGCTTTAGGTATATTTTTGCATGTAGGTGTGCAGTGCTGCTTCTTCCCAAGGAGATTACAGCTTTAAAACAAGGGGGGAAAGATGTTAAATGGAGATGCCAATGGAAAGAAACAAAGCATTTGCAACGGAGATGCAACTGTGCTGAGGATGAAATTTCACCACTTGGGGGAAAGCTTGGGACAGACAGGAACCAGGAACACCACAGTGAATATTTCAACTGTGGGGCTTTTTGAAGTCAGCTGTCTGGCTGGTTCACTAAACTGATGGTTATGCTGGCAATCTCTTGTGGGATACTTCTACTGAAGTCTGTGGAAGAGCCACTGAAAGCCAGACTCCTTTCAGGCTGCAGTCCCGGCCACACCAAGTGGGTGGTATTTGTTGTGAGTCTAGACTAAAGTCAGTCTGATGAAACAGAGTCCCAAGTGACACTGAAGAGAGCCCTGAAATGCAGGAGAATGGACTATGTCTGCTATCTGGGGAGCAGATCTGCTGTTGCACTGCAGGCATCTCCAATTAGTTAAGTCCCCTGTCTGGTGACTAGGCTGGCTACATGCTCATCTCACACCATTGCAGCTGAGACTCAAGCCAGGACCCTCGTGGTCTGTTGGCAGCACTTGTGGGTGAGCTGGGAGGAGCTGTACTAATTTTGCTCTCAGTTGGAAGCCACGCTTGACAAGTCTTGCAGCTGACAGACCCTTAGCTGCATCAGCTCCTGTGATGATGATGAATTTTGAGTATAAATAGACTCTTCCCATTATAATTAGGTCAATTAATGGCATAGCTCAGCCATTGTTGTGTAGCATCTACAGCAAGAAACCCCATCTGATCTCTCTATGGTCCTGATGTGCGCCTTGCAGAAACTCAAAGACAGAAAAGATACCTGCTGAGGCCTGTGCTGAGTTGCACCTGCTCCCTGTTGAGGGCACAGCAGATTGGTGATAATATCCTTTTATCCTGAATGCATGGAAAGGAGCTTAGGCTGAATAGGGAAGACTTTGATAAATTCCAGTTGCTGTGCTCCCTGCCAGCAGCCAGAACTGTTTGCTGCAGGATCAGCTTTGACACCAAGCAAGAACTGTCTGGGAAATGATATCCATGTGTGAGTGGAGAGCTAGGTTTGAAAGGAGATGGATAGCTTCCTTCCTTTCTGTATTAGCAGCTTGATTTCAACCTTCTGGGTGTCATAGGCAGAAAGTCCCCACAGTGTGCCCCCCTTAGTAGTATCAGGAGACGCAACAGTTACTACTATGCAGTCAAACAACAGGCCCACCAACCAGATAGTCTCTTCCCTGGTCAGCAGCAAGAGGATTGTCATCTCCACTATCTTGTGGCAACTCAAGCTCTGCAGCTTTTATGTAATGAATGTGCTGGTTCTGTGCTGTGCTGTTCTATTCTTTTCAGGTTTTCTCAGGTATTGCTTGTTCTTTCATCCTCTCCCCATGAGGAAGAAATCATGCTGCAAATTGGCTTTGCTTGTCTTGTATGGGGTTATTTGTGCATGTGTTATTTAAATATTCAGGGTGCTGTGTATAGCTGTCAGAGAAGATGAGTTCACAGAAATATCTTGCACTTGGAGTGGAAGGTGCTGAGGCTTGTGATGGCCCTTAAATTCACAGCCCTGGACCAGGCCCTGGACAGATGAGCCTTCTTACTGAACAGAGCAACCACCAACACACATTGATGCCTTGACACACAAGACTGTTCTGGGCACCGCACTTCAGGAAGGATGTAGAGAAGCTCAAGAGAGTCAAAGTAGGGCCATGCACATGATTAGAGGCCTAGAGAGCAGGTAATACATGAAGAGGCTGAAAGACACGGGACTGTTTAGCTTGGAGAAGAGAAGACTCAGAGGGGACTTGGTGGCAGCCTATAAGTGTATCAAGGGAGTACATCAGGGCCTGGGGGAGCATCTATTGACCAAGGCCCCCCAGGGGAGGACTAGAAATAATGGGCCCAAACAGATTGAAGATCACTTCAGGCTAGACATAAGGAAAAACTTCTTTACAAGTTGAGTACCGAGGGTTTGGAACAGGCTCCCCCCAGAGGTGGTACAGTCAACCACCCTGGCGATCTTCAAAAAGGGTCTTGATGCCCATCTTGCTGGGGTCATCTGACCCCAGCAGTCTTTCCTGTCCAAATGTAGGGGGGCTGGACCTGATGATCTGTAAGGTCCCTTCCAGCCCCTCAAAACCATGAACCTATGACTGTGATTAATGGGGCAAGGAGGCTGGATGTTTCTGTGTTCCTTTTGCAGCATAGTGGTGGAAGCCTGATTTGCCATTTCCAGTGCCGGCCCACAGATAAACAAAGGACCTGCATTTCCTGGGCTAACAATCTGTCACAGCTTATATACCTTTAATTCACTCTGAGGTATTTTAATGGCCTCAACATACACCTGTATGGCTTCAGCGCCATCTAGCAGCTTTTTGGCATCAGTTCAGAGACAGTAATTGGTTCTTAGATCCTTCAAAGTGATGAGAAGCTGAGTATCTTTCACTTCCTATTGGCTTCAGGAGGAGTTGGGAACACTTGGTACAGTGCAGCGGGTGCTCTGTAGTCAGCTGTAGCTGGCGGTTCTGCACCCTGGGTGACAGCAGTACACAGGGGTGGCAGCTGCAGGCCTGCTGCCGGTGGTGATGGTAACAGTTGGGCCAGTAGCATGGAGGCTGCTCTTTCTGTGCTTCTCCCTCCCCATATTTATCCCACTGTCATTAGCTCAGAGGTCAGGCCCATTATTGGAGGTGACCTGTGAGAGGAGAGGTGAGAGTCATCTTTTCATGATCAACACCAATGCCCTCCCTTCTTTGGAAAGTCCCAGAACGCCTTGGAGATAAAGAATCTCCTGGGTAAATCACAATCCGTCTTGAAACAGAGGGTTGTGGCTGCACAAAGGTATCAGAGCAGGAGGATCTTCCTTTACTGTGGAGGCCACTTACTAGTGTAAGATCGTGTGGTAGTAGGGATGCTAATATAGCACATCTGCATGGGGCCTGAAGAACCTAGCTGAAAGCCCTTTTATGAGGCACATGCTGATATAAACAACTGTCTCAGCTATTGGGATGGCAGCTTGAATATGATCCCATTACAGCAAATGTAAAATACTTATGCTCCTTTATATAATCTATTGTGCATGAAAGGAAAAGAACTAAGGCTGAGATTTTTAAAGCTGCTTAGTCTGTTTGCAAGAGGCGGTGTGCTCCAGGGGGATAAGGCACTGGGACTGGGTGGACTTACACTTTATTCCCCACTGCCATTCTCTGAAACTCTTTCCTGTTCCAGTTTCTGTGCCTCTCCTCTTTGTGTCAGGGGAGGTCTTGGGAATTATGCAAGTTATTTATTTGTTTGTTTATTTGGTGGATGAACTAAATAAGTCCTTCCATTTACCCCAAATGATTTTTTTCTCATCTAAATGAGGGACTGGGGAAGAAAGAAAAACTGTGTCAATTAAAACGAAACATTCCTTTGACTGAAAGTGAATCATTTTTAAAATTCAAGTTAGCTCAACTTTGCAGTGAAACATCATTCTGAGATGAATTTTTGTTTAGAACTATCTCAGCCTTTTCAGCTGTTTTCCCAGATGGAACAATTTGTTGGATCCATGTCAACAGTTTTGGTCAACCTAAAATTGCATTTTTCATCAACTAAACTATCCACATAAAAGAACTGCCTCAGTGCTAATGGCCTTTCACTTTACATTTGTGTTCTTGTTTGCAGTATGAGCTTGGGTGAGGCCTTTTCAAGGTCCTATTGCGCTGCAAAGATAACAATGGGATGCTCACGTCTCACTCACAGATCGCTTAGACTACCTTAAAATTCACAGCCTGGAAATATGCCCAGTTTTTTTTGCTCTATGCTGGTCAAATAATTCATATTCTTTCCCTGGGAAAAAGGAACAGGAGGGCATTTGCAAACACTTGTGAAGAAAGAGACAACATGGATTTATATTCTAATGGAGGGATTTGGCTGCAGAGTGCCTGAGTGAATACAATCCGATGAGTTTCATTAAGGTTACACCTCATTCTTTTAATTAACTTCTTGTTCTTGTCCTTGGCAAAGTAGTAATTATTTTTTAATCAGCCCAATACTGCGCATTGCAGAACAAGTCAACCTTAGCCTCATCTTGCAGAGAGGTGTCATAAGAATTAACTTAATTAGCTTGTCACCGTCTGTGTAAAATATGGGTGTATTTGGCAAAAAAAAGACCATTCTTTGCTGTTCCAAGGTTAATTAAAAAACATAGTGTATGTGAGAGGGTCAAATTGGATGGAGTGAGACAGATCCAAGGATCTGGCCAGTGCTCAGATTAGCATGGTGTGTGGACTCTGAGGGAGAGAATGTGTGTAATGATGGCAAAACTCATAGGTTCCTAGGGTCTCCATGGCTCAGGAACTGGGATCTGACAAATCTCTGCAGACGGTTCTCAGGGATTATGAGTGTGAATCATGTCATGTTGGTTAGCAGCACTGACCATTAATATTGCAGCTACCACTGCAGCGTGCCAATGGATTAGTTGGTGAAAGCAAAGTTAGCATCAGCCTGTATAGTGAGGAACGACGTCACCTTCCGAGAGTTATGCTTAAGGCATTTGCTATGGAGAGCTCTGCTATTTTAAAGTGGCAATGTCAGGGAGCAGGGCTGAAATTTTCATAGATTTTGAGGGTCAGGAGGGACCTAGTAGATCATCGAGTCCGACCCCCTGCCCCAGGCAGAAAAGAGCGCCAGTAACACCAGGCAGGTGCATGTCCAATCTCTTCCTGAACACCTCCAAGGTAGGGGAAAACACCACCTCCCTCAGAAGCCCATTCCATATTTTGGCAACCCTCACTGTAAAGAATTTCTTCCTGATGTCCAATTTAAATCTACTCTCCTTCAGTTTGTGGCTGTTATTTCTAGTAACCCCGAGGGGCGCCCTGGTAAACAGAGTATTCCCTATTCCCTGCTGACCCCCCGATGAGCTTGTAGACAGCCACAAGATTGCCTCTCAGCCTTCTCTTGCAGATGCTGAAGAGATTCAGGTCCCTCAGTCTGTCTTCATAGGATCTTACCTGCAGGCCCAAATAGCCCTCTTCTGAACCCTTTCAAGGTTATCTACATCCCTCTTGAAGTGCGGCGCCCAAAACTGGATGCAGTACTCCAGCTGTGGTCTCGTCAATGCTGCATAGAGGGTGAGACCACCCTCCCTAGACCTGCTTGTGATGCACCTATAATACAAGAAAGAGTGCAGTTAGCCTTACTTATTACCTCGTCACTTTGGCGACTCATGTTAATTTTTGTGTCGACTATGACTCCGAGATCCCTTTCCCCTGCCGTGGTACTCAGCATGGTACTTCCCAGTCTATAGTGTATTGGAGATCCTTTCTCCCCAGGTGCAGCACCTTGCACTTATCCTTGTTAAATTGCATCCTATTCTGATCTGCCTACTTCTCCAGTCTATCGAAATCCACCCGGATTTGCTCCCTGCCCTCCAGTGTGTTTACTGTACCCCATAGTTTGTTGTTGTCTGCGAATTTGGACAGAGTGCTTTCAACACCCTCATCTAAATCACTGATGAAGATATTGAACAGCACTGGTCCGAGGACAGAGCCTTGGGGGACACTATTGCCCACATCTCTCCAGGGAGAAACCACCCTATCCACCACCACTCTCTGGGTGTGTCCCATAAGCCAGTTTTTCACCCAGATTACTGTGAAAAAATCCACATCAGCTACTCAGTTTGCTTGGGTGCGACACTGTGTCAAAAGCCTTTTTAAAGTCCAAGTAAATAACATCTATCTCCACCCCTGCATCTAAGCACTTTGTGACCTGGTCATAAAAAGAGACCAGGTTAGTCAGGCAGGATCTGCCTGCTATAAACCCATGTTGGTTGCCCCTTAACATTGTATTATCTGCTGGCCCCCCCAGTTATGTGATCCTTTATGATTTTTTTTAAGGTCTTGCCAAGAATAGAGGTGAGGCTAACCGGCCTATAATTACCCAGGTCCTCCTTCCTCCCCTTCTTGAAAATAGGGACCACATTAGCCCTTTTCCAGTCTTCCGGGACCTGTCCTGAATGCCACGAGCACTCAAACAGTTGCATCAGTGGTTTTGCTATGACACTGGCCAATTCTTTTAGTACCCTTGGGTGAAGATCATCAGGGCCTGCTGACTTACATATGTCCAACCCCTCCAAGTGCCCCTTCCCTAGGTCAGCACTAACCATTGGTAGATTGGTATTTCTTTCATGCCAGACTAAAGTCTCATTGGGAGGTGTGTTTATATCCGTGTCCAGGAACACAAATTTAGCCAGCTACTACTATGTTTATTAATATTATGGGACAATTTAGGGTGTCCCTGCAATGGGAGTACAAGGAGAAAGCTTGGGGAGCTTGTGGTAAGATTTAAGAGTGGGGCCCAATATAACTTGGGGACCAATAATAACATTTACAGTTATCCTTACTGAGCTAAACATGACCAAATCTCCTGTTTCACAGAGTGAACTCATTGCCAAGGGGTCAAGAAGGAATTTTCCTTCAAGCATATCACTGTAGGTACTACGTAGCCTTTTTTGCTTTTCTCTGAGGCACAGGTGCTGGCAAGGGCAGGCTGCGGCACCAGAGGGTCCAGTTGTTTGGCTTGCTATGGCACATTCGTTGTTCCTATTCACTTACTCAGCTACAATGGATCTACTCTCTTTGGTGCTGTGTGTCAGTTCTCCCCAAAGGGATTCTGGGAATGAGCCACTGCTCTGGGGGAGCATGCCACAGCAGTGAGAAACCTGGGCTCTAAAGGGTTGGGTTAACTCAAGGAGTCTAGTAGATGGATGGGGGAAACAATGGGAAAGCAATCTGAGAGGCTTGGAGGAGGAAGAACAAGAAATCAAGGTTAAAAGGAGAAGGTCTTGATGTGGGGCATGGACCAAAATCTCATTGGATCAAGGCTCCATCATATCTTAGAGCTGGATAGAAAAGGGACTTTTATCCTGTGAAAAACTGCAAAGAACCCCCCCCCCCCCCCCCAAAACAAAACAAAACCCCCAAACCCCACCATTTCTGTAGTTTTTTTATTCAAAATCTTTTGGTTTTTTGTCAATAAAGGAAAGATTTTCAGTTTTCACCCTCCAAAATAGTTTGGGTTTAGGATAATGCATGGAAGGCCAATATGTTGGGTTGGGAAAAAATTGAAAAAAAAAAGTTTAAAGTTTTTCAAAAAAGCGTGGCAATCTTGTACAAGAACAAACTTTTTCATTAATATTTCCATTTGGCTGAAAAGCTGTTTTCCATCAAAAAAATGGTTTGATGCAGAACTGCCCATCAGTTCTGATGTAAACTAGCTCAAGCTCACATTCCTGCCTGATCTCACCCTGGTGCATACACCAGCACAGGACCAGAATGTCTTCACTGCCCTATAGCCTGGTGAGAGTAGAGTCAGCCGTGGTGCTTGCTATGGCTGCATCTGTCTGTCTACTTTAGTCTGTGCCAGGGGGCCAGGTGTGCCCATCTGAGACCTCACAGCTGGAACATTTGCCCTGTAGCTGCGCTGTTGTCTTCACTGATTTTTCATCACACCAAGGGAGAATAAAGAGAGATCCCCCGAGTGCCTGGCTTTGAGATCAGCGTGGCAGTAACAAGCAGCAGATCTCCTGTGGGAGCCTTGTATATGATGTGGTAAAAGCCTTTGTGGTTTGCTATGATAAGAAGTGCTGAGCAGAAACATGTGCAACATGATCCTGTAACCCACAAGGCTGTGTCTGTGGGAAGCAGGCGGAGCTCTGAGACAGGGCCCAATCCTAGTCCGGTTTAGGGCAGCATGGCAAACCTTGTACTGACATCCCTCAGAGCAGGATTGGTCCCTGCTGGAGAAAGTCAGCATTGTTTGTTTTGGGATATTTTTGGTTTGCCCAGCTGTTCTAGAAATGACCATAAACCTTAAATTTACCAGTGTGGCTCAAGCTAACAGCGGCGAGAAAGGCTGGTAAATGGAGGCATTCAATGTTGTTCTTGTTCTGAGACAGAGCAATCAGCCTGCATCCCTGGCACCCAGGGGAGACCTTCTTTTCCAGAGCCAGAACTGCTAACTCTCACTTAAGTTATTTTGAGTCGTGAGTCATAATTGGGGTTTTTCTTCAAGCTGCACCTCCCCGACTGATGTGACTACCTGGGAATTTCAACTTTCATTTACAAAAATAAATCACTTCCTAGTTCTCCTGGTTGCAGAGGTTGCTTTCCGTGAACTGGAAAGGCTCAAGAACCAGAAAGCAAATGACGATAATCCAGACTGTTATTTTGAAACCAATCCTAATGATGGGGTCCTTTGTATCAGGAAGATTTACAAAACGTGCATCTGACTTCTGAGATGTTTGAAACCACCAGAACACAAAGGTGGGAGCTCAGCTGAGCTTGAGCAGTGCTGACAACACTGAGTTGGGGACACTTGGCTTTTAGTAGGGCTAGGTCCTTTACAACTTGCTTTTCTTGTGATAACTCAGCAAATTAAGGTAGAGGTGACTCAGTCACCTGCATAACTTTTACCAGCTCTGAGTTTCCTGCTGTCACCCACGTACATGCTAGGCAGAAGCGACCGGTTAAAACACAGGCCTTGGAGCCAGAAGGGGTGAGATCTGCTTTGTGTATTCCAAGACCTGCGATGTGAAATTGGGCAAGTCATTTCCCCAGTCTGTAAAACAAGGCTCAGGAGGCAAAGTGACCTTAAAAAAGGGAGAGGTAAAGCAAAGCTGGGATTTGGAAAATCAAAGGAGACTGGGGGAGTTATTTGGGACTGTAGCTCTGTTAAGTGCTTTGAAAATCCCAGCCTCATTGTCTTTGTGAGATCCTGGGAGGTAAAGGAAGGTGTGGCTCATAAGTGAAGCACTATGAAAAGAGCGTCTCTTTTGTGGCTGAGATAGCACAGTGTAAAACACCAGCATTACATCATTGCTCTGCAACTTGACTCTTTTCATGAGCTGGCAGTGGGACTTTTGCTCCATCAGTTAATATATAGATATCATATGCTCTTTAAGAGTTTCTTCCATGTATGTAATGTAGCTAGCTCTTCCTGTCATGGAGTGCTTCCAGCTTGATTGAACCTGCTGTGGGCACATACCCCTTTCTATAAAACACACCTTCTCTGTTTCAACCAGAAACATCCTGAATGAAGGGTTAGGGGTGGAGGTCTAGGGGGTCCTGATAGCTGTGGCAATGCCAAATGACTATTATATTATTATAGATTACCACTGATTTTCCTGTATGAATAGCTAGGAAACATGGCTGGCCTACAGTAGGTTGCAATCACTGCTGTGAAGTGTTAAATTAACTAGTTTGGGTATTGGCAGCAGTGTAAGTGCAGAAGCTCATTGCTTAGGCCAGAGGTTGTCAACTGAAGGTTAACTCCAAATGACTATTAACTTCATTGTGTACTAGAGGTACGCACAGGCGGGTGGGGATGGAGCATCACCACGACGCACCACTGCCTCCTAGGAGCAGGGCTGGGGGGCAAGGGCAGCGGCACCCCTCTGCATAGGCACCAGCTGGCTGGGCGGATGCAGGGGGGAAGCTTGCACATGGCAGCTGCCGCCGCCATCCGCATCGCCGCTGCGTGCTGCTTTCCCGTGGCTGGTTGCACATACAGCTCTGCTGGCTGCTGACAGGCAGTGAGCAATTGGCCAGGTGCAAGGCCCATCAGCAGCCCACAGAGTCGCATGTGTAACCAGCCATGGGAAAGCGGTCTGTGGTGGGTGGCGGCGGTGGCACAGGGTGGTGGGTGGTGGCAACCGCTGCACCATGGCTTTGTGTCTGGCCGCCGCCACCAGAAGGGGTACCCTTCTTCAAAAAGGTTGAAAACCCCTGGCTTAGGCCAGTAGTTCTCAACGTTTACAGACTCAAGGCACCCGTTGATGGACACGAGGCATCCCATGGAAAATGTCAGCTCTTGGTTTTCGCTCAATTTTTGACTATAGAAAGCTCACAACAGGGCAAAATGTTTTTAACACTATGGATTCCTGTTTGAAATCTGTGGGTTTATTTTGTGAATCATGTTTGCACACCTAGTAGTGCTAACCTAGCATGGCACACTGTGGCATTCTTGAAAGGATCTCAAGGTACCCCAGGGTGCCACGTGCACTTTTGTTGGTAATCACTGGCTTAGGCTAGCAGTCCAAGCAGTTACCCAGCTTCTTGGGTGGATATTGTGGTGTTGGTAGTTAGATCTAGAATCAGGAATCTGTCCAGAGTCACAAAGAAAGGGGACAGAAGTCAAGAAGTCCTTCTAAGAAACAGCAAGAGTGCCCATGATACCTTACATACATTGTGGGATTTTACAAGGAGTGGTTCATTTAATTGATTTTATTTACACAATTCAGTACTACAGAGCAGTGAAATAAGTAGCATAGGATTCAAGAAAAGAAATTAGGAAACCTCAGTACTGTTTTTATGAAAATAGGCAGAAAAGAAAGAAAAATAAGGAAAGACCTAAAAGTAGTACAGAGGCAGCAGAGGGTTAGCAGCTAATGTGTGTCTGTAATAGCCCCTGAAGACTCACAAACCCACCCTCATTATTCTGAAGCTTGTCTGAGGCTGTTTTCATAGCAGGCTGCCTGTGTGAGAGACATAATCCATCCCTTTTCTGTTGGCAAAGCCTCTGTCTTCCAAGCCCAGCCTTCTATCACTCTGCTAATAACCATCTCTAAAGCTTTTTTCCTTCTCTGCCTTCAAGTGCCTTCAAAGAGCAACAGCCAAATAGGTGCCAAGTTCCAGGTCTGACTCATATCCTCAGACAGGCTTTCCTGAAAGGTTGTAGCCTTTGTACAAGAGAAGAGATTCTCCATTTGCCCTATAGCATCATTTAGGATATTTTTTAGTCCTTAGCACAGGCTGGCTAGCAGCACTCTAATCTGGTTTTAAGAAGACCTGCAGCTTTAATTACACCAAATGGAAAACCTACGCCATTGACTGGTACAGGGGAAGCAACTATGGGGCTGGGAGGTCCTGCACTGAGGAGAAGGGTAGACTGGGATCCAGATGTATTTGGAAGAGAGAATGCCTGTGCTAGAGAGTGTGTCCTTGGCCTGTGCTTCTAACACAAGCAGCATCCCTGGACCTAACCTGTGCATTTTACAGTGCTTCAAACTGTATTTTCAGCAGCTGCCGGTGGAAGGATTTTCAGGTTCTGAAGAAAAAAAGAAAAAGACTTAAAGAATGACCATATCTGCAGGTCAGGCATGTGGGTCTCTCTCGTCCAGCGTTTCTCAACGTGTGGGTCACGTCCCAAAAGCGGGGTCACAAGAATATATGAAAGGGTCACCAACAAAATAAAAAAATGGATTCTCTTTTAAAGAATAAAAAATTGGAAACTGTGACTTTTCCCTTGCAGGCTGGCAGAGTTCCAACCCGGCAAGGTGCTGCTTGGCCCTATGCCTCCCTCCCCCCCGCTACACACTGTGGTGCTGGAGCCTGGGGGGGAGCACTGGGTCAGGACTTTTTTGTACAAATGGGTTCTGGTACAAAAAGGGTTGAAAACCACTGATCTAGTCTGATACACAGTGCCCCAAAAGTTACCCATGCCAGGTGCTTTAGAGGAAGGCAGAAGAAACGGAGAGAGAAGAAACAGTTCTTCATGCTTGTCTCACTGACAAAGTTAGCTTTAAATTCTCCTGTCCCTGTAGCATCCAGGCAATGATGTGATGGAGCTGGGGTATCTCTTGCCTCGTGTAGCATGAGAGACATTGCCAAGCAACTTTGTGTTAATTTAGTGGTGAGACTGGAGAGAGAACACAGGTAGATTGGTGTGTCTGGTGTAGACTTTGTTGCATTGGCTCTTGGTGACAAAGGATGAAATACTCCCCTGTGCAGAGGAAATCAGCACAAGAGTTATTTGCTCTATTTGCCACAAAATATCATGCTGTCCAAGAACTTAGGCGAATTCTCATTCTTATTTGAGGTTTATATCGATGAGAATATCCATTATTACCTTGGAAAAGGTACTAAATATATAAACCCTTATCTCTTTGGGATAGGACAATCACATTTGGAAGAAACCTTCCTTCATGGGAAGATTATTCCCGTTGTGGGAATTCTTAGGATTTTCTATAAATCAGAGCCAGCTCTAAAAATAGGGAGTTGGTTGTGGAAAAAGATAACAGATCAGACTAACAATATTCTTTCCTAAAATTTTCTAAGGAAAGGGGATTTTTTTTTGGAAAAAATTCTTTTAATAACACCCAACTGTATGTCAGAAACCAGTTTTGACAGAAAATATATGATGAATCCTGTTTCAAAGCCTATGGTCACTGTCAGAAACAAGATACTGAGTAATTAGACCACTGCTTTGCTCAATGGTGGCAATTCTTGTATAATAGTCACAATGGAGTTAATTATTTGGGGCTCAACAACCTTTCAGAGATAGCCAGGTATTTGCAATCCTGGTGTTCCTAACTGAACAGATTAGGTTGTACAGAAGAAAGAAATGAGAAAAAATTAATACCAACAACCTCACTAGTCTCATTCATAGAATAAGGATATTAACTTAGGCTTTAATAAAAACATAATGTTAACTAATCTACTGTGAAGAGCTTCAACCGCAAAACATAGCAATTTACCAGTGAAAAATTGGAATGGGACTGAGAGTCGCAGAGAACCTAAAGTCATTAGCTGAAGATTAAACATGAATTAAATTACTTCTGATTGTGTCAATCCATCCATTGCAAGGATTGTGCCTTTCAAGCATTCCTCAGACGGAAAAAAATAAAAAAGACTCCAGGCTGGTTTGATGTCTTAGCTTGCTGAAGATAAAAAATAGAGGGGGATGCATGCAGGGTGCTTGACAAATCTAGCAATGCACAGGTATTCCACAATATACTTCCAGATGCATTACAGCCAATGCTGCTGTTTTCCCCAGTATTACTCCTAGAAACACTGCAAGGGAAGAATGAGATCATTGTACTAGGCAATCCACATATTATGTCTTTGGGAGATATGGAGTGCTGCAGCTGTGAAGTGGAACCAAATTACTTCCTACCGCTATAAGAAAAGGAATCCATTTCAGCAATACTGCAAGGATGAGACAATGATCAATTAAGGAATAATGCTGGGAGCTGTCCTAGTTGAGTATTTTGTGTCTGATCTCAGCCTGATTACATCATGTACATGTGAGCTGGTTGGAGGCAGGCAAATAATACACCTATCCTTGTGATGGGTGAGTGGGCTTCTCACTCTGTTTTTCTTGAGACTGCTCTCCTGTAGCAATCACCACACTAACTCCCTGAAAAAGCGGCATTTTTTCTGATGTCTTATAAAGTGTGTGCATTTATTTAGTATAATTGGATATGTTTGATCAATACATAAGGATGCTGTTGTGAGGCAGTTAACAGCTGTTCTAAAATCACTGCACTTAATTGGGCTGAATCGAACCCCCCAGAAACAAATTCTTTCGGACGTTGATGACTTCTGGATCTAGACTTTGCCAGCAGCCAGTACCAATCCTCTATAACAAGCCCAGGGAAATCCTAAATTTAAAATGTTTCCCTTCTCTGGATTGTGGGGAAGTTTGGATCCATGATTATTCATACCCCCACTTCATCCTGTTCATTCAGATCAAAGTCCAGGTAGGTTGTTCAGGTTTTAAAGAGAGCCCTTATCTTTTCCTCTGGGTGTTTACTCCTAGGCACGAGTACAGAATGGAGAAAACCAGGAAACATCCAAGGGACCATCTCAAATTATGTGAACAATATGCAAATGTAGAATCCTACTTGCATGGCATGTGGCTCATCCCTAAAGACCTATACTTTCAAAGAAATGGGGGAAAAAAGAGTTTGCATAATAACCATTCAAACAAAGTGGCAAATATGTTAAGGCAATGCCTGTCTGGGCTATCAAACCCTCATTGCTTGCAAGAAACACATAATCCCCTTTAATCTCATTCCTCACATTCTGAGTAGCTGTAAGGCAGGAGTTTCAGCAACACTGATTTTCTAGTCGATGAGCAGAATTTTAAAGGAACTCAGAAGATATTCACGACTATTATAGAGCACAACATGTACACTGGGGTGCCCACTGCAGGAGGCAGCAAGATGCGAGGGGCAGCAGTTTAGCTGGGGGGTGGGAGGATACTGCTCAATCAGGTTGCTGGTGATTTTCAGGCTTTCCTGTTTCAGGGATGAATTTAAAGATGTGCAATAACAAGAAGGACATGGCAGCCGCATTGATCTGTGGGATTAGACAAAGGCTGCTGGCTACCATGTAGGTATTTTGTCGGACATCCTGGGTGTGTTGCAGCGCTGCCAATAATGTGACCCTTTCCCTCCAGCTGATCAGAACACAGAATCTACCAGAGTCCTCAAATTCTCTTCTGTTGCCAAGAAATATTGCCGTGGCAGCTCTCAGAGCACTGAGCATCAAGACTGTGGCTGAGGGGTCAGGTCTACGAACGGGAAGGTTGAAATTGATGGTAATGATAATTTTATCCGGTGTTGCAATGCTCAAGACTCTGATCCGCGGACCAGGTGCCCATTGTTTGGGGTGATATACAGAACAGAACGAAACCCCCTGGGCCATGTAGAAAGGCGCAGCAAGTTTTGTGCCTTGGGCAAACCCTGCTGGAATGCGTGGGATGGCCGGGACAGCAGGGCATGTCAGCCTGGTCATCCCCAGTTTTTGCTGCCACAGCCGTGTGGTATTCCTATACCTGGCTGCTGCTGCTGTGATGCAGACTCCCTGGGGGTGTCCAATTCTGGTGCTCCCACTAAGTCAGAGCCTGGGGCTCGTGCCCCTACTCACCCACCCTAGTTATGCTACTGCAAAAGCATATGAAGCTAAGGGAAGTACAGCTTCTGCTCCTTACGTGAACATCCTGACTAGCTGATGTGTGTGGAATGGGTCTGCATGCCCTTCAGACATTAGATTTGAATCCATATCAGAGTTCTGTGTGACAGGCCCAGCTCTAATCCATTTACAATGGTCACAGATTATCTTTAAAAAATTCTGTCCCCTGCAGTTTATAAAGGATGTTATCCTTGCAGAAATTAATTAAGAAGGACAACATATGATAAATGTATGGAAGACATTTGAAAGAGGATGCCTATATCATAATCTTGGAAGCTGTCACCTTTTAATATTTTCCTTCTTTTAAGCACTCTTATACTCTTTTTCTACTCCTAGCAAATTTGGATCTTCTTCCTTCTCAAAGGCTGAATTGTAACATCAGCTGTCTCTTTCATCAGCTACTCCAGTTAGATTTCTGGTGATTCATCCATCCATTTTTCCCATCATACTTTCACATGAACCTCTCCCTCCCGCCGGGCAGTAAAAACCTTCTAATTCTATTGCTGGGATTGCTTTTTAAGGGCCAATTATAAGCAGTATTACAATAGTACTTTGTGATCCCATTGTGCTAGGTGCTGTAGAGACACAGTGAGAGAGCCAGTGCCTGCTCCAAAGAGCTTACAGTTTAAATAGGCAAGATGAGCAAAGGCTAGAATGAAAGGAAATGACTTGCTCAGGCTTATGTAATATGTACATGGGGGACTGAGGCAATTCCCACGTGTCCTGTACCGAGGCCAGTGCCCACTTTTACTATGAATCAGAAATGGTGAAATGGAGGATTGTAGTATTGTCATGATGTGACGTTTTTCATTTTGCTGAGCTCAACCAGAAGACTGGGAAGTTTTTTTGCACAAAAAATGTCAACTTGTTCAATGATGCACCTATACTAGCTGCATACACCAACATATATCATCGTGCTGGATAGATACCCACTTCTCCACATTTTACTTAGATTTGCAGGATATGAGCTTGGCTATTGCTTAAGTTCTTGAATGTATGGGGCTAGTCCCATTCAAGCATATGGAGCTGCTTGTACAAGTGAGAGGACTAGGATTTGATCTTATCCTTTCCTATTTGGAAGAGGAAGTGTTATTTGCTTTGTAGCATGTGGTTTAAAATAAAGGTGAGAGAGCTGAAAGGGGACAAACGAGAAGTGCTTCAAATATGGAGATTCTGAATTGATACAATTAATTAAGAAGAACATCCATGTGAAAAGTCTTGCCTTTTCTGCAATCTCTTTTTTTTTTCCCTCCTTTTCTTTTTGGTTGAAGCTTTTCTCAGATTCTGTTTGCTCTGACGTCGTGTTTCCCCACTAACTTGCCATATCCTGAAAAAAAGTTGCCAAGGTAAAAACCAGAAATCATTGAGCTTTCCTATCTCAGCAAAACACATCAGGACCTGCTAAGCAGGTGGCTGAAGAAGCATCTTTAAAAAAATGGAATTACATGTAGTCAGCCCCCCAGAGCTTTGCTTTAAAGAAACACCCGGTTAAAGAGTCTTTTGAAAGGTTTCTTGTGTGTTCCCATCAGAGATGGAAAGCAAAGCCACCAGGTGGTGGACCTGCTGGACTTGGACAGTTATAGAAACAGCTTTGTTATAACAAAAACAGACACCTGATGCATATTGGAATATGCCTGTCTTCCTTTCTCTATATTGCAGACCCCAGTTTCCCCCCTTGCAGGCTCCAAGTTCTTTTAAAGGGTGCAGGACACCTGATTCCTGATATAGGGGAAAGGCTTTTCTTCTTTTGACACCTGTGCAGCATCTTGGGAATAGACCCAGAGGGCAGTCACACAGAGCCAGGTGGTGACTGCTGCCCAACACCATGAGTACCACATCTGGGAGAGCATTCTTCTGCCTTGCCTGCTGCCCACATGGGGCCGGATCTTCAGCTGGCATAAACCACCTAACTTTACCAACTTCCACTGAGAATCTGGACCTCTGTGGTTTACTCTGTTAGTGGGGCTATGCCCTGGGAGATATGGGGCACAAATGCAATGTTGTATGTCTCCAGGGAAGCCGCCAGGAGGGAAGGTTTTCCTTATAAAATATTCCAGTCAACGTCACTGACAAGGCTGGATGGGGAGAACAAAACAAGGATAATAACACTTTCCTCCCCCACTCCCTTTACTCCTTCCTTTTCTTTCTTCTCTTTTCCCTTTGTCTTGTGTTTCCCGAGTTAAGAGGATTTTTAAAACACAGTAACGAGCTCTTGCTTTGAACTCGGAATATGTATGCTGCAAAAAAGCCCCCGGACCGTCCTTACTTAATATGCCCAAATATGATTAGTGTCAGACTGTGAAATATCACTTCCTTATCTCTAGGAGCCAGCAGACAGGAACATTTCTAGGGATCAGGTTCTTTTTATTTTTTTTGGCAAAATGCAGACTTTGAGAACAAGATGGTTTGTGTTCGGTCCCTTCGCTGACGTGATTCTTTCTTAAGCCTTCCGAGACTCTCTCCCCCTCTCTTCTTCTCTTTCACTTGCTCTCTCTCTCATTCTTTCTGTACTTCATCCTTCATCATCTGGCTTGACACTAATTCATGATCAAGGGACATCATTTTCCAAAATGGCAGATGGCTTAAAGTCAAGCTTC
The DNA here is from genome assembly GCF_000455745.1 of Alligator sinensis. NCBI lineage: Eukaryota > Metazoa > Chordata > Crocodylia > Alligatoridae > Alligator > Alligator sinensis. Next base: position 743,367 of record NW_005842601.1, on the reverse strand, counting down.
ATTCTCAGCCATGTTGCCTTCTTGTAACCAGCCCCTCCCTGTTCCTCCTTCTCTGAGCTAAACTTGAAGAAGTGCATCAAAAGCTGCCCCAGCGGAGAAAGCTAATTATTCAGGCCATCACACAAACCACAATGCTGCTGTTTATCTGCCAAGAAATGCAGTTTTGGCATTTTTTCTTTAAAAAAAAAAAAAAAAATCCTGATTTATTTTCATATTAAGGGTCTTGCATGTCAACAACTGCAAACTGTGGATAAAGGATTTGCATCTTCTGTAATTTCATGGATACATTCAATGGTTCAGTCATAGCAGGAAGAGGCGGGGGAAAGAAAATTAGTATTAAAATGTTTCCCAACCACTTTTCTTAACTGGGTGCCAAAAAACTAAGAAAGAAAGACCGGAAAGAAGGGAGGAACTTGTTACAAATGTATTACTTCATCTCTCTGGAATGTTTTGGTTCAAATGCTGTTTGGTTGTAAAACAGGCCGGAGATGTAAAATCGTGGCTTCAATTCACATTGCATCTTAAGGGGCCCCTATTTGGGGTTCTGGTACAGATCTGGATACCGAGGGATATTGTACAACTGGAATCTGGGCTTTGAACTCATTAAAGTTCAGGGGTATGAAACTATTAAGCTTTTACCTGAGATGGCTTTCTATTTAGAAGCAACCATATGCTCAGACCTTCAAATAGACTGACCTGGATGGGCTAGGGCCTAGGCTAGGCTGCTAGACATGTGCTCAGTGTTCTCTACTGGCTGAAATCAGAACTGCTGAATTGTGAGTCAGGGGCCATATATTTCTGAAAAAAAATCTGCCTTTGAGCTGAAACCCTAGTCCCTGAGCCTTCCAAGAAGGAAGATGTAACTTTGATCCGCACTGTGATTTCAGAATGCCAAGAGACATGGTGGATGCTTACTGATAACCAAGTCGTATAAAAGAGAGATGGGTGAAATAATTTGGCTGAAATAAGAACTTTCCCAAAATGTCAGTGATGTTTCAAATGGACCCATGCCCTTTAGCTGCTTTGGAACAGTTCACTCAGGTTTGTACCTCTGTTTTTCCTGGTTTTGATCAGGAGTGAAAGTAGAAGTGACGTGAAAGAGGCCTTGCATAAAAATGAGCCAAAAGAAAAAAAAAATCAAGCTGCATTGCAAACCTCAAGAGAGAGACTGATACCATGAGTCTACTGAGTTTGGGCTGCTCTCAGAAATGCCTCTGAACAATTCAGATGCCTATTTGAGCAAGACTCAGTATTCAGGACTCCCTGTGGCTTGTCAGAACTGGCCTGTTCACACAGAGTTTCACAAACCGACCAGATGGAATGAGCTCAGCACATTCCCAGCAAACCAGCTCAGACTCAAAGGAACCATTTTCATGTTGTTTCCTATCGTGCTGTGATGTTTTCCTCTTTTGTTTTTGGATTATTTGCCTAGCTCCTTGTTTTTGGCTGATCTCTTCTTTGGCAGACACATTCCAAACCAAACTGCCATTATGTTTCATTGGAAAATGCCTAGTTTGAGGCTGGGATCTTTTAACATATTCAGCATTCATCCTTTTTCCTACTAAAATCAATGGTGATACTCCCATTGACCTGAATAGGAGCAGACTGGAGCCAAAGCTGAAGACTTAAAAATCCTTTTCTGAATATTTTATGGCAAGAAGAACAGAGAAAACTTTCAGGTTAACCCAGGGCTAGGGACACTCACATTTTTTTCATTCAAGCATTTTTTGGATTAAAAATGTCCTATTGATTCAATGGAAGTTTTTGCAAGAAAACTTCTGTTTTCATGGATCTTGGGGTAGGAATGGGCAAAATAACAATCCCAATAAAATGTTCAATATTTAGAAACAAAAACCCCAGAACATTTCCTGCTGTCAGCTGGTGGGTGGGTTTTGACCAAAAAATCTGTGAAAAAATAAAATGCGTTTTACTTTTGTCAGTTATTCAGACACAGTACAAACCTCTTTAAGGCTAGGGATGGACATTATACATAAACTGGTTTAAGTGATCAGAAACTGGTTTAAACCTGTAACAGAACAGACATTCAATGCACATAAACCAGTTTGAAAATGGCAGAAACCAGTTTGAGATGAACCTGGTTGAGTGTAGTATCAGACTTAACTGATTTGGGTCAGACCAGTTTATGCAATGTCTGTCTCAGACCCCTTCTTGGTTTAACTTAAACCAGAGTTCTCCAGCATCCCAGATGCTTTGCAGCCCTGGTGGGGCTCTCTGCTCCAGAGCAGAGCTGGTCCTGCCCCTCTGCTTGGCTTCCCCTTGCCCCCCGCTCCCCCACTCCCTGTTCAATCAGGGATTTCCCCCCTCCCCTCTCCCAAATCATGGACGCTAGCCAGCATGTGGTCTGCTAGCTAATACTGAGAGGTGTCTGTGTAAGGCAGACAGGACAAAGGCAGACAGGACGGTGTCCACTCAGGGCTTTTTGAAGCTAATCAACAGGTTAGTTGGTAATGTCCGTCCCCTTCTTCCCTGGAAAAAGTTGTTTAAGCAGAGCTTGAACTAATGAGAGCGGTTTTTGTTTTCTTGATGGGGTGCTAAATGCTCTGTTATCTACTCCCTGCTGGCTCCCTTGCTGGTCAGGAGCAGTGAGGAGGGGAACATATCCCTAATCAGAGTGTCCTGCTGGGGCCTGGCCACCCCCAGCTCAGCACAGTACAAGGGAAGGGAGGGCTGCTCTAGTGCCTCCCAGCTTCTAGCCTGAGCCACTGCAGGCATGTGCCTGCATTTTTTCAGTCCAGAGGAAATGTCTGTAGGGTTGGAAACTGGTTCAGCCTAGCCAGGTTAGACTAACCTGCAAAGATTGAATCAGTTCAGGCTCAGGCTTTTTGAATATCTGTCCCTAAAGACAAATATTTTATAGTGCACTGTACCATGACCTTGCCAGCTGAACTTCTCTTTTTTTCCTGATTTCTCACAGTGCACCCCTTCATGTGCCAGACCCTTTGCTTCTACCTAACCAATTGTAGAATGTCACATGCTTTTTAGTCTCTTAGGCCAGGTATTGGGTTACAGTGCTCTTGCTTTGCAGGCCTAACTGAGTTTGGGAATGGGAAGTTTTTCCCTCTGGGACTCTCCAACCAGAGCTTGTTAGCATAGTCCCTCTTCACAGCTAAATTATTGTTTATTGAGCAGTAAGATCAAAGCTTGTACAGAGAAGGGAATTTAAGGCAACAGTCTACATGCATGTCTATATTACTTTCTTGTTGGCATCTAGCTCTCCCAGACATGACCACTGTATTTTCATCTGTTTTTCCCCACCAGTAAATAACTATGATTTCTCTTTTGAGAGGGTGTCTCTCTTTCCACTTGTCTATATTCAAAGGCCATTTCTTTCAGGGGTCCAAAACAGTTTTAGAGTCTGACTGGAAATATATGCAAAATCATCAAAGCTAGTAGTTCTGTCATTGCTCCTTTAAGTATTTACTGAAAGGTGGCTGCCTTGAGCCATTCTTTTTCTTCCTACCTGTTTTTCTACCTAGCTTTCCTTGCCCCTGCCTTTGTATTTAAATTCATACATTAGTGAACTAAACACCCCTCAAAATAGGCCAACACACAGTATGAATACATTATGGCAAACCATCTTTAAATCAAACACTGCAGACATGCAGAACCTGGAAATATATTATGCTTAAAGCTAGTTGTAACATTTTTGTCAAAATGTCTTCTGTCAGAATATTCCACTCTGTCAAAAATAAAAATGTTCATGTAATCATAGATCTCAATGAAATTTTGTTTAGAGAAAAAATGACAAAACCTTCCTAGAAAGGTCAAAACAATTTGTTTTGACATTTTCAGAATGAAAAGTTGTGTGTGTGTGTGTGTGTGTGTTTTTTTAAATGGCTTTTTATTTCAAAATCCACTCATTTTCTATAAAAGAAAAACAGTTCAATGTTTTGAATTGCTGAAAAAGAAATGCTTCAATTGACCCACCTTATTTTTTTCAGAATTTAGTTTCTTGGGGAAAAATAATATTTTGACTCTTTGTCTCAATGCAGGATGAATTGTTGAAAAATTGTCCATGAGGCAGGAAACACTCAGGTTTAGACACAATACATATTGGGTTAGTTTACAGAAGCTGAAGGCATGCAAACTGTTTTATACCCACGATGAGCTCAGTGGAAGTGCAGATGCTCAAATCTTGTGGTAGCAATTCCTTTTGTGGACATTTGCATGCACATCCAATTCTGTGAGCATAACTTGCATCCATATATTCAGTCTTGGCACAGAATCCCAAAGGGTGCCAGCCTGAATGAATTCTGTAACCCTCCGCTTCCATTTAGCTCAACAAAAATTTCTGCATGTCTCAACCTGGTCACTATAAATGAACTCCAGCAAGTATTTGTTGCATTTTTTGTCTTTGCATTTTTCTTCACAGGGCCTGGTTCAGACTGCAGCTCTTCTTGTCCACATTTCCAACCTGAATTCTGTTCAGAGTCATTAAGAAAGTTTTGCCCTGCTGTAGACAGTAGTTCAGGACTCTATTTTTGGTTCCCCCTTAGTTTTTCTGGGGAATTTAGGGAATTTATTTAGGATTAGACCCAAAAGTGAGTTTGGCAGTGCTATACCTAATTTACCTCCACAGCAAAGTTTAGTGCCCCGTATACCCAGACTGTGTGCAGACAACCTCTACTGTTGGGGTCTTTGTGACAACGCAGACTGTAGCTGTGGCAAAAGACACACCATGTCGCATATTGTTGATGACTACCTGCTACGTTCGGGAATTTATTTAGGATTAGACCCAAAAGTGAGTTTGGCAGTGCTATACCTAATTTACCTCCACAGCAAAGTTTAGTGCCCCGTATACCCAGACTGTGTGCAGACAACCTCTACTGTTGGGGTCTTTGTGACAACGCAGACTGTAGCTGTGGCAAAAGACACACCATGTCGCATATTGTTGATGACTACCTGCTACGTTCTGCGGTGGACTACAGGAACTGCCATTGGCAACGTGT
>NW_005842601.1:737307-737767 GCF_000455745.1 Alligator sinensis | reverse complement strand
GTGGTTGCCGACCCCCGGTTGGTGCTCGCCACCCCCCACCCCCACCGCTGCCAGCACTGCAGCTGCCTGCGGGAGCTACTCGCTTACCACTGCTGCACTCCCACCACCGCCAGTGCTGCCTTGCCCCTCCAGCCGTCAGTGGCATGCATCCCTCATGGGAACTACACATGGCCACTGAGGATGCTATTGCCTGGCTTAGATGCCTCTGGGAAATTTGGTACCTATGCCTCTCCTTCAAAACTCTGACGAGGAGTCCCTCTTTAAAAAAAAAATAAAAAAATACAGCTGTAGGAGAAGCACCCACTTTTTCATAGCTCAATAGTGACAGCACCTGCATGGAACGTGGGCAGCAATGTTTTAACTCCCTCATCTGGCAAAAAGAATTTGAACCAGCAATGTCTCGCCTCCTTGGTCAGTGCTCTAATTATCAAGCCGTTGATTACCTTGGGACTGGGCACGC
>NW_005842601.1:706127-737297 GCF_000455745.1 Alligator sinensis | reverse complement strand
TGCTGTTCTGTTCTGAGAAAAAAAAATACTACTAATAAAGAAGTCCATAACTTTTTTAATGTAGTGCTTCGGGCCTTTCTTTGGGCGAACTGCTCCTGTATTGCATCCGCAGATTGTTTCAGGTAAAATATGGGAACAACCCTGGGAGCAGGAGTTGGTCTTATCCCCAGGCAAGGCTCATAACCACTCTGTAGCCCTACTGTTTCTCTGGCTGTATTAATCATTTTACCCAGGTTCAATAGAAAGCTTCCCTCCACCCAGCCTAATCTGGTAGTGATGGTACTTTTCTGGGAGGTGGGAACTAAGGGTTTGGATCCCTATTGGTAGTGAAGGGAATTAAATCTATGACTTCTATGTCCAAGCACCCTCACTGAGAATCACTAAACTAAGCTATTGCATTAAAGGGAAGAAGTGACAAGGATGTCACTGTCATCACTCTTTCAAACTATTATACTACTTTTTGCTCAGTTTTTTGGAAGAGAATTCATAGATGCTGCTGAGAATTCAGGAAACGGTTCCAGGATGTGGGTTCTAAGAGGTAGACCCAGTGCCCTGGCAAGGAAGTTTGGTGCCGGGGCAAAGCCCACAGTGGCAGCCCACCCTTGCCATTCACACAGATCCAGGTGGCACACGCCCCCACTCCCACTCCATGCTTGCCTGGGAGTCCATGCAGTGGCAACAGTCACCCTCCCCCCACCCCCTTGGCCCCCCAAATGACCCGCTTACAGCTTCATCCCATGCCCTGCCCCAGCTGGGCAATGCCTGTTGGCGCCCCTTAGCTTCGGTGCCCGGGGCGGCCACTCTGCCCCCCACCCCTGCCTTGCTATGGCACTAGGTAGACCTCTGCAGCCTTGAGTAATGTGTGTAAGTGTTGGGATTTAAGACTTATACCCCATCCTTGACTTTTCTGTGTTGGTTAACTCTTGGTGACTGCATGCTGAGTGGGACATGCTGACTTAGAGCTGCCTGAGCAGGATGCTGGCTGTTTTGGATCACGTTTGGAGGTGCCTAATGCTCCCCAGGCCTAAGCACCCAACACAAGCTTTTGTATGCCACACCAGAGGCCAAGCCACATAAGTGTCTCAGTTTTAGACACAGAAGTCTTTTATTGGATCTGGCCCCTTAACCCTTTTTTCTGTATGGCCCATTACATTTCTGTGCCTGTCTGTAAAATGGGGACAGTGATATTCACCTTCTTCAAAAGGCGGGTGAGAATTAATCAGAGGGGGTGAAGTTTTCCACAGCAGGCAACAGCTCCCATTGCTCTTGGGGAGGGTGGGGTGCTAAGCCCTTGTGAAAATTTGCTTCTAATTTAGAGGATGAGCTGAGCCCTTTTGAAAATCAGGCAGTTTGTGGTTGTATATATTAACTTAGATTTAAATGACAATATGAAGAAGCCCTGCTTTGAAAACCATTGCAAAGTACAGTACTTTAAAAATGTAAATGCTAAATGAACATTTGTTATCCTCAGGTTAAAATTGCTATAAAAGTACCATGAAAAAAGGCAAAACAGTGATTCAGGGTATAAATATTTCAACGCATTTTTTATTCTGAGGAATGAATTGTGAATGGGAACAAAAAGAAATAATGGCAAAGTTAAACATTCCTAGGCTGGCAGGTGGGAGGAGACATGAATTTCCAGGCATTGATCTTGAAATCCAATCCACACACTGGAAACATCTCTCTTTGCCGATGGACAGACCAACCACATAAGCAACTGTTCAGGTTTTATATGCAGGAAATATTATGAGCTACTGTACTTGGGTTGCTTTCTGACAGCAGGAAAAATTAAAAGCTGCCACACGCCACGCACATTCCATCTCCAGCTGTCTCTTTGCACTAACTACTCCCTTCAAACCCTTGAAAATACATTCCTTTAGCTCCAAGCAAATTTGCAAATGCATCCAATGTGACAAAAGAGTAGGAGAGATGGAGAAAATAGCCGAGAAGCTCAACCCTAAATTATTTGCCCAGTCAAATCCCAGGGAAAGAAAAAGACTCCGAACAAAGGAGTTCCCTTGAAAACAGGGAAGTAAAGAAAAATTAGACCCGGGCGTTTGCAACCAGAGAGCTCTTGGCCATGTGAGTGCTGTTATGAAACTGCTATAGCATAAGGAAAGTGCATAGAGGACCAAATTTCTTCTAGGTGCAACTTCAGGGAAACTACACCATGGATGATTTGTCCCATTTTGTACCAATCAAAAGCCATTTTCCCTCTAGCACAGTGGTGACATGAGGTATGCAAACAGTTCTCAGAAAGTGCCCTAGTGGTTGTTAGATGAATTATGACCTACTTCTCCCCATTGTTTCCAATAGAATTACCATGCTGTTAACACATGGTTTGTATGAAATCCCATGTGGTATTCTGCAGTAGCGGTGTAAATAGTGCACGTTGCTGGGATAATAATACCTCTCCTGGGAAGTAACTGTAAACATCCTCCTAAGACACCGAAGTAGTGGGCTGTGCTGGGATCCGGGTCCTTCTGACGGTCCTTCTGTCCTTTGTGGTGGATACGCAACAGAAATCTCTGCAGGCCCAAGCAGAAGTGTCCAAACTAGCAAGGAATTTGATCCCTGCCAGCTGTAATATTGATTTAGCTTTTGCCTGGTTGGTTTTGGCATTTTTCTTACCATTCATATTTTCACAGAAAAACTATTAAAACAACTGTTCTCAGCTGGCGCAAATCAGTGGAGTTCCCTTGCCAGCGGATGACCTGGCCTCCATGCTTGTTCTGACTGGGACTGATACAAAGGGACAGCTCTTTCTCTGTCAAATGTCTTGGACGCTAAGGTTGAATAGTCTGGAGATATTGGCTGGCAACACTTAGAGGTTTTTAATCAGGTTCGTCTCCTTGCTACAGTCGATTGTCAGATTTCTGGGTCATGGTACGTTGGCAATATGGTCTATGCATGCTGTTGTGGGCTAGCTGATGGCGTAGTATGTTAACCCCTTCACACGTATCAGACTGACAGCTACAGGCTCAGGCAGACCTCGTGCCACCGTTGCATGTATGCAACAGAGCCTGTTTGATGGGCCAAAGAAGATTTATCACTTGCTATTTCTATTCTGATTTCTCTTTCTCAACCTGGTAATTCAAAAATCTTAAGACTAAGTCCCCTTTATAGCTCCAGGGCAGGTGGCTAGCTCAAATCCACCTCATTACTTTTAATGAATAGCGTGTTTTTACAAAGGTGGCTCACACCAGTGTGTAGCCTGACTTGAGGACCATGGAGGAGCTTTGGCCATGTGTCAAACCAACGATTCCTTTATGTCACAGGAATCTGAATTCATGCTTCTGATATTTTGGTAGATGTCCCTCTTTTCTGAGGGAGAGACAGAATAGTGAAACATTTAATCATTAAAAAGCAGCTGATGTTTAAGAACCGGTATTTGTAGGGTCTAGCATTTGTATTTGTCTCAAATACTTGTATTTATTTGCAGGTTCCAGGGTTTTTTTTTTATAGCCTCACTAGCATAAAAAAATAATTAAGGTGTTAGTCACGTTGAATATTCAAAATTGTAGAAAAAGCTGTTCAGGGTCAGGGTGGCCATCTCTGCCTTCAGAAGGTCCTACTAGCTTAGATTCCACATCAAGCCTGCTTCAGAAATGATTCATGGCTAATAATTACAGTACCGATCAAAACTCAGGATTTCACATCACAGCACTGCCCAGCTTGTATTATTACTGCTGCATTACATCTCCAAGAAGTTATTCTTCTAGCTACATCAGTACATTTCACAGTCCCGAGTCCCTAGATGACCCAAAATGAGGGCAACATAGGTAAATAATATGAATGGTGTTGAATAAATACATGAAACTAAGAGCAGGAAGTTTGAAGTGTTACTGGATATATTTATCTAGTCTGCATAGTCTGCTGTTAGATTTCAATTTGTGATTTTGCAATTTTCATGGAGTTATATGCAGCCAATGAAAGATAAATAATGCAAGGTCTGTATGGGGCAGAGGGACATTTAGGTGTCAAACTAGTGCAAAATATTTGACAGGCCTCATATTATGTTTCCTTTGCTTCTCTACATATAACTTAATTACCAGGATCTAAATCATTATTGTGAAGGGCTTTGAGATATTTAGAGATATCTTACTATTCAAGATGGCTGAGAGAAAAGATGTGATCCTTCCCTTACTGAGGTCCAAGGCCAAGCTTGTACTTGGACCACAATAAGAACTGACCTGAAACTTCTCTTCATTAGCTGGACATGACCTTCACCTTCCATGAGGTTGAAAAAGGGGTTTGAAGTTTTAGGTATCTTTGCTCCTTCATTGTCTTTAGGCTGCTTGGTTCCGGCCATACTGGAAGCTTAAGTTCTAAATGATTAGAATAAAATATTTATAGTGGTACTTTCATGCTGACCAGGACAGGAATGTCCAGAAATCTCCTGGGAGTCCTGATCTCATTCTCCAGAACCAGGCAGGGGACTTAGAGAAATTTTAGAGACTCAGTCAAATTGTGGGGAACTTATTCTAACTGAACCCTCATAGGTTCCCCTATTAGCAATGATGAGTTTTATATAGATTCCATCAGAGGGTCAGTTTGGTTCTTCACACGAAGCACAACTCCGCCTTTCTTTATCCATTGCTTTCCTCCCTACCCCCATTTTTCTTTTTATCTGCCGCTGAGAAGAAAAGTTACTTGCTGACACTGAATTTGCTCAGAGCATGATGTTGCAGCCTCTAAATCAAGCCTAGGTCAGCAGTATCACATGGATAAGAGACTCTTTTCCTCTCATGTGATACCAGTTTAGCAGAAGATTAAGCTTTTAACCCTGAAATAAAAGCAGGGTTTTTTTCCTTCTCTCTCAGCCTTTCTGTTGCTCTCTCTCTTTTTTTCTCCTTTTCATCCTATCATTCATATACAATATCAATTCCTTCTGCTAGTCTGGTGAGTCACCAGCCTGAGATTTGATCCTGTGACTTAATTAAGTGTGAAATTGAGGTTCAGAGTAAAAATGCAGGGGATCCTGGGATGTGAATAATATATAATTTGGTAAATAGTAAAATGCAGATGGATACCATCTCCAAAATGCCAGGAAATTGTTGTCTGCTATTGTTTGATACCAGGTTGATGGATAATGGGAAAGAAAAGATCAAAGAAGGCTAGATATTTTGGTGGGGTCATCCTGGTTTGTCAAGTGGATCCTAAATACTGCGCCTCATGCCGAACAACACTACTTGCCCCCATTTACTTTAGAAACCCCTAACAAACATGCTATATATGGTTATAAATCAATTTTAGGTAGAGTCAAACCCTTTAGTAAAAGGGACTGATGGTGGAGGCTTGACAGAGTTATACAGTGTGCGACTAAATTCTCTTCAAGGCCATCACACTGCCCAGAGTCTTTGGTATCCGTTCCCACTTGCTGTCCACCTTGGGTGAAATGCAGACAGTTTCCGGTATTGTGCTCAGCACTGCAGCCCCTAGGTTGTTAGCACGCTGCCACTTAATGGCATGATCCACCCTGAGATAGGCACCCACACTGTACATACAATGTGTGAGGAGAGTTAGGCACTAGGCCTGTGCGAAGCTTCGGGTGCTAATTCGATTCGGAGGAGATTCTGCCCGATTCGGTGGCCGAATCTCCAAATCCGAATCGAATCTTCGGAAAAGATTCAGAGCGCTTCAATGATTCGGGCAGTCCCTGCCTGCTGCAGCAGGGAGCTGGACCCAGACTCCATGTCGGTAAGTAGGGTATGGGGGAGGCGGGGCTGGAGGAGAGGACCATGGAGGGACCCCATCCCCTGCCTGCTCCCCCAGCCCCCTCCCATGGCTGCCCCAGCTTTAAAAAAAAGCCCTGACTCACTGGGTGCTGCCCAACCGGCTGCCTCCCCACCCCAGCTCTATCCCTTTAAAAAACAAAACAAAACCAAACCCCAAACCCTCCCCACCCCGCAGCCTCACCAGCTTCTGCAGCAGCCTCGGGGCTTTGCAGGGCTCATAAAAGAACCCCCCCCATGTGGCGGGGGCCAGTGGGGGTCACCCCTCTGCCAGGCAGGAACTGGTAAGCCCAGGGTTTTGGGGGTTTTTTTCTCCTTAAAGGGCCGGAACTGGCCTGGGCAGGACAGTCATGTGAGGGAGTGGGGGCTTGTGCAGAGTCCCCCACACAGCAAGGAGCAGTGGGGGGCAGCGGGGATCGTCCCCCATGCCCGGCAGCACCTGGTGAGATGGGGCTTTTTTTCTCCAAAGCGTTGGGAGCTGGGGCGGGTGGGCCGTCATTGCCAGGGCTGGGAGAGTGGGTGGGGGGTGGGCCTGGGTGATTCAGAGATTCGGCCAAATTTATTTGGTACAGTGATTCAAATCGCCGAATCGTATCACTGTCCCCCAAATCGGCTGAATCCAAAGCGAATACTAGCTGCTTCACACAGGCCTATTAGGCACCTAAGAAAGGGATTTCACAGAAGCCAGCAAGTAAGCAGGGAGTCACCTAAACTAACCAAAAGGAAATATCGAGGAGAGGGGCAGAGCTGAAGTCTTAACCTTCAAAGATCGGGAAGTTCTATCAGCTTGGGAGTTTCAGCCACAGGCTGTCTTTTGGAAGTAGAGGAGCCCCCACTTCCACAGTTAAATCCAGGGGGAGAAATGGGCCATCTTTCTAGCATGTGATAGCCAACAGTAGCAATTAACCTGGAAGATGGAACTATATTTTCAAATCCCCACTCAGCCAGATTTAAAGCACAAATTTGAACTCTTCTGGCCCCCCTCCACACCCTTCCACATCTCCAGCAAAGTCAGAAGAGTGTCTTAGGCCCCAGGCTATTGGGTATTGTGAAGCAAGCTGATATTTGCCTCTCCTTTTGGAGCTATTTTCCTTTGTATAAATGCATACATATTCACTGGATCAGAGGCTTGAAGCTGACTCTCCCACATCAGTGCCCTAACCAAGGGGATGTAACATCAGTCTTTTGCATTATATCTCTTCCCGTCTCTTGAGAATCAAGCCAAGGTTTATGTGTGAGCCAGGGCTCTGGTGCCAAGACTTAGGCAGTTTTGTCCTGCCCACTGGTGGAAACTGATGGTACCGAGAGAGACTTTTACCAGTACAGACTGAGGCACTAAGGGTGCCTATATATGTGCTCGGGGTGAGCGGGAGGGAGTTTTAATTAGAGGGGTTCCTGGACAGTTGCTCTAATTAAAATGCTGCAGCACCACATGTATTAAGCCCTCATGTATTTAAAAATGGCTGCGGGATGCTTTAATTAAAGTTAATTTGATGAGCTTTAGTTAAAGCGCCCCAGCAACCATTTTTAACCCACAGGGGCTTATACACATGACACTGTGGTGGTGCAGAATGCAGAGCAGACTCGATTAACTGAGTCAAACTCGAACGTGTCATAGCATGTGTATAGGTACACCGAGGAAACTTCTAGTACCTGCAGAGTTGGGTGAAAGCTGAGCCTCAGCTTTGAGGATTTCACGGACTCCTAAATGTTGCATTTAGGTATCTAAAGTGACATTTGGATGCTTAAGTCCCTTTGCAGATCTAGTTCTTTGTTCCACAGTAAAGGCCCAGTGATTCTAAACCATTTATGCACAGGGGCTATGTCTACACATGTGCTTTACTGCAGAGTAGACTAATTGGCTTCAAAGTAAAGTGTCACCATTTACACATGGGAAGCTGTTAGACCGCAGTAAGCTTATTAACACTGCCATAAGATAGCCCTGTTGGGGACAGTACTGTCTTACAGCAGGGTAATGTACTGTGATTAAACCCATGTGTAGATGCTGACTACAGGTGTCAATTGTGCTCAGTCAGCCCAGCCAGCCAGGAGCCAGATTCCTGCCTGCCACCTAGCCATGTGGCTCCACATTTTCAGCACCCTTGTGTCCCAGCCAGCCCTGATGTTGCCACCGGGAGCCTGGGTCAGAGAAGGAGCAGCGCTAGCATAAACTGCTGTACTCCAGCTCAAACTGCTCTGGAGTTTGTTTTGAATTAATTGTTCGTGTAGATGTACCCAAGGAGTATTTATTCCTTCCCCCTGTTCCTCCTTTCTCACCACTGCTAAAGATCTTATTTCCACCAAGCTGAGCTTCCCTTCTGCCTTGTGCCATGGCAATTCCCCTCCTGCTTCAGTGCTGATGGCTCATTTGGTCAGTGGTGGGTTAAGCAGCAGGAGGGCATCAAATGTTTTCACCCAGCAGGGGTGCCACTTGAATGTGCTTAGCTGAGAGCCAGCAACTTAATCATGTCAAGGCAGGCCCTCTCCTCCCCCTCCCTATGACCTCTAGGGCACACGGGCAAAGCATTAATGCTTCCAGCCCATTGGAACAGAGGCCTCTTACAGTCTGCAAAACTATCCCCCCCAACCACACATAGACAGGAGCAGGCATTGTCAGCAGTTGCTCCAAAGGGGACTATGTAATGTTCAGTAATCCAACACCCCTTAAGATAATACAGTGTTCAAAGGCAGCCGCTTCCCATTATAGAGATAAAAGAGCATCCAACCCCAGGGACCTTTATTTTCACTTGCCTTGCTTTCCTCTCCTGCTACTCCTTTACCCCCTCAAGATGCCAAAGTGGCGTATGGATCCCCAGGTGTTCCCTGAAACACTGCAGATATTAGAGAGTTAAGGGAGAAGGGCAGGCCATACTTTAGACGATGTTTGGCAGGATCTGGATTTTGCTGGGGGCTGTTGGTGGGGAAGCACATTTCACCAGCAGCAGCACTGGGAAAGGTTCTCTTCACGGCAGGGCGTCTTCCCATTCCCCCTGACCGCCAAAGGACAGGCAGTCAAATGAAAAAGGGAAAGTGAAAATAAACAAATGAATAACGGAGCCCACCTGGGGGGGCCAGCAGGGTCGCTGAGGCCAGGAGTTTAATCTTGAACAGAGGCCAAGGTTAATATTTGACTGAGATGCTCAGTCGAGTGTGGAAGGCAAAGTGATAACAGCATCCAACCAGCAGGTCCCCACTGGTCTTAACGAAACATAATTAGCCTCCGTCTGTTTCCCCAAGTATTGGTCCTAGAACAGCCCACAGCTCAATAAAAGCTGTCACAGTTTTCTGAAGGTGGAGAGTTATGTCTTCAGGAAGAGTTTTCACTACCAGGGCCAGGCAGGACAGCATCAGCTTTTGTCAAGCAGTGGTTCTTGATAGACAGCTCAGAAAATAAGTGAGGTGCGGATGTTTCTTGCACTACTACATCAGTATCCACTGCTCTAGACCTGAGTAGTGGCCATTTGCAAAAGACACCAAGGTTTATAGGCTCTCCCAGTTGTTTTCTTTTTCTTTTAGGAAAAAACTCCCATAATACAGGCCAGCAAGTGCTTGCACATCAATGTCATGATGGCTTGGGTCACAAAAGACATGGTGTATGAATGTCTGGACTTTAGCATAGCCCCAATGCAAAGCCTTGCAAATTCACATTCATTTCTATTGCCGTGGGCATAAGCATGTTCAATAGGATTAAAAGTTGCCTGAATAACAGCAGACATAGTCAGTGAAATCACTGGAGTTAAGGGGATTTACATGAGCTCGGGATCTGGCCCAGAGAACAGATGAATGTTAATGTGTGGAGTTGAGAGAAGGTGGGTGGTGGGTTTGCACAGAAATAAATATCAAGGCTCAATTTTATGCCATATTTATATATAGTAGAAGGTTGCAAAGATGCACTGCAATGAGTTGAATGCCTCAGTCTTTATAGAAATGTGTTCTTTCCATACATCTCAGCAAAGGCTTAGTAGCAGATACTGTAGTAGGTTTTTTTTTAATATTAGCACAATTTCATTGGTTTCATACAAAATGCTTCTGTTATTTGTGTGTGTACTAAGAAGCGTGTTCAGAAATGGTTAATACTAATCTGTATTGGTTGGGTAAGGGATGATACTAAACAAACTGAATTAATTACATTTTGTGATGCACTACTATTGCATTTTATTGTGGTTGTTCTCTCTCTTGCTAATCTGCAACACAATATGATTTCCTGGTCTTTAGTATGAATTAGTGATGTATTAATTTCCTCAGGGTTAGATTCCAGGACTTTTGCTCACACTGAGTGGGATCGGACTTCAGAAGTGTCCCATCAGCTTCAGCAGGTCCATTTGTTGAGTAAGATAGGATTCCACTTCAGGGTCTCAAAGCTCTATTTGGATTTCAGTAAAGGATTTTGGTACAATGCCACATTATTAGTTCAACTAGAGAAGAGAGGCAGAGGCTTGGCTAGCTATTTCTGCACCTCGGGCAGAGCTGAGGTGGGGAGGAAGTGGGTTGCGTTGAGCACAGGAGAATGGGGGTGTGGGGCATGCAGAAGCTTACCTGCCATGGCATGAACTCACCCAGGGACTGGAGGCTCCAGCCCCAGGGAGTGGGGGTAGAGTGCCCTTATCAGTGTCACTCCTCTGCGGCATACTACTGCTGCAGCTGTTTCCAGTTTGACCTCCTGACAGCTGCCACTGACCTGGATGTAGAAGGTGATAGTAAAAGCTTTCATTTGGCACTGAGTGTGAGTGATTTAATGCAATACATGTAGGTCATACAGCAGAGAGAGGGGGAGTGAAGCTGTGAGAGGAACCTTCTAGTGGCTGGAGCTAATAGCCCCTGGGTGAGCACAGGCCCCTGCTGCCACTCCAGCATCCTCCTGTCTCCATTCTGGTGTCCAGCTGTAGTTGTTATTATGCCCTGACTGCCCAGCTGTAGTTATACTGGGGATAAAAATTCTAAGGTGGCTAAGGAATTGGCTGAAAGGGAGCCAACAGTAAGTGGTGCCCAAATTATTAGGCTCTAGAAGGATTACTGGTGGAGTTCCTCAAAAATTGATCCAACTGATCTTGGACTATTATTTCTGCTAATGAATTTGTCGCAGAGTAGGAGTGCATTGATGAAATATGCTGATGACACAACGTTGAGAGGTATTGTCAATACAGAGGGGGGCTAGAATAGTATACAGCAAGAAATGAATGACACTGGAGACTGGAGTAGTAGAAATGGTTGGAAATGTAATAGTGTCGATGCCTGTAAGTAGCAGCTTGTTGATGCACTGGTTCTATGTTGCTACTAACATGCTGTTGTTATCATAGGATGTATCCTCTGAATACATGGTAGGGGAGTGTTTCTGGTGAAAATGCTGCTTCTAAGGGGCTATTGCTCTTACCAACTGTTGCTGCAAAAGGTCATTGACCAAACCACAAAGTACAAGATGATGAATTTAGGGAATAATAAGACATTCTGCTTTAAGCCAGGGGTGTCGGCTAGAAAAGAGAAGAGAACCTGTAGGTACCAGTCAGTCAAAGGATGACTAAGACACCTGTATGATGCAATTGTGAAAAAGGCAAATACAATCCTTGGATGTATCATGTGAGCTGTGCCCAGTTCAGACAAGTAAATGTCTATGCTGGTGAGATATTATCGGGAATGCTCTGTACAATTCTGGTTACCTTTGCCAGAAAAAGTTTATATCAACCTGGAAGAGGCTCCAAATGTAACCAACACCCCATGTCTAAAGGTCAGATTCAGTGGTTCCATGGGCCATGTCTGGCCTGTGGCCATAGGTTACTGACCCATGACTTAGACAGATCCTCTCATAGAACAGATTGTCCATTCCCTGCATCATCTTAGTTGTTCTTCTGTGTGGTATGGGGCTTTGGCTGTGGGCCCTTTTTTCCATGTTGCTACAGAAACAAGTGGTGGCTTCTGGCTTTCTCCTTATGCCACCATGGAGACAAGCAGCAGCTGTGGGCACACTTCCTATGCTACTGTGTAGACAAATGGTGGCAGTGGCTGGGACTTAGCACTTTCCTGCCTACCTATTTGCCTCTGACTGAGCATGGGTCATTCCAGCCTGCAGCTGGAAATGATTGCTTACCCCTGCTCTAAGTTATGTGTACTGCCTAATTGCTCAGCTTGGGCACACCCAGAATGTGATGCAGTGGACAGGTCTTAGCAGTGAGGTAGCAAAAACATAGCCTAAAAGCTTTGTATAGCTGAGCAAAATGGAAGATGCAAGGGTATGTGATTGATATCTATACATACACAAAAAGATAAACATCAGGGAGGCAGAAGAGCCAGGCATTCAGCTGAAGGACAAGGGTGGCACGAGAAAAAATGGATATAAACTGGCCAGCAATAAAAGAGGGCCAGAAATTAAATGAAAGTTCCAGCTATTATTTATTGGATTTACATGCTACTCATCCCAACAAAAACTCAGAGCAGCTTACAGTAAGAGACAGCAACACTATATATAAGCAAATGGAACAGAATATGAAACAAAAGCTCCTTAAACGGTACCCATAGAGAAGTAATGTTTTGGAACTGCCTTTCAATAGGTGTGTAGAGGACAAAAGACCTAACTTGCAAAATGGAGCATGATAAGCTTATGAACAGGATAATATGATGTGGTAGCCTGCAGTAACAGGAGACACAGAGAGAAAAAAACATCAGTTGTGAATTTGATAACTTTCTACTATAGAGTTTTTTGTAGCTTCCAATAAAGCACCTAGACACTGGTAGAAAGGGGATACCGAACTAGATGCACCACTGATTTGATTTAGGCTGCCTTTTCCTATGCAAAAGTACTCGTGGATATGACTGGGCTGGAAATATAGTTTGGAAAGATGAAAATAAAATGGAAATTGGACAAATTGGCTATCTCTGGGGAATAACAATCCAAAGCACAGGTGCAGGAGGGAGATACTGGGAAATAGTAATGTTCAGAGAGGCTTCTGGGGTGATAGTTGGGAGCAAAGTAGATAGGAATTTGCAATGTGATACATAGAGATTGTGTTTTTAGCAAAAGCCAATGTTTTTTGGGGACTGCCTTTGCAAACAACATATGGCAGACCAAGAAGATGATAGTTCCTTTGCATAAAGAAAGCACAATACTTTACTTAGAATAGAGCATTTGCTTCCTGGGTACCTTGCTAGCTGAAAGATGGGAACAAGAGCTACAACAACAATAATATCATTAAAAGTCTGGGGGGACTGAGCTATACAGAAAATGGAGAAATAACTAAGCCTTTGTCCCTGCAATCTAATCCCAGACAGACCTAGCATCCATGTGGAGCTCCACTGAAGTTAGCGGCCTCCAGCTGGATGTAGGTATGCAATTGCATGGATTAATTTTCTGGGATAGTGGACTCTTCATATGCAGTCTTATGGAGAATAGAGTAGCATGTAACCATCTAGGTATTACTTCAGGGTGCAAACTCCAAAAAAAGAAAGATATTTTAGGGTTGCCGAATCAGGATAAAACCCGTAAATACATTAAATACATTTCAGAAAAGATGTTCTGGATGGATGCAAGGACATGTTCCTTACCCCAATAGGTTATGTTAGACAGAGGCAACATGCCCAAGAGAGACAGAGAAGTACTGTATCAGTTTAGGCATTTACAGCTGGAAATCATATTTCAGGTAGCAAGTGCTGCCTTAACTAGAAGACTGCTGGCAGTCCTGTTCTTATTCAGCCAATTATGTTTGGAGAAAGGGCTGGACTCCCCGTCTTTACTCAAAACAAAACAGCGATAGCAGCACAACACCCAGAAACCTATAAAAAAATGTGAAAATGTTCATTAAACATCCACCCTGGGCTTCCCAGAAAACATCTAAGCTTTAAAGGATGGCATTACCAGAGGCCAAACACACTGGAAAGATTTGTTCCCAACTGGGCCAAAATAAAACTCTTGAGAGAGATTTTGATAGCAGAAGCATGGAGAATCAGGCCATACATTTCTAGTTCTCCTCTTGCTTACGTTGGTGTAAATCAGGCATTGCTCCACGGGTGTCAACAGATTCAGTTCTGCTGTCAGTTACATAGACAAAAATTTGGAGCAAGTTGCCTGAAATCAAAGGAATTAAGTTAGTATGAAACTGGGTGTAAAGCAGGGCTGGAGACCGGTATGGGAGAACTGGGCAGCCACCCGGGCCCGGACAGAAAGGGGGCCTGAACATGGTGAAAATAATGATGATTATTATTATCATTCTCTCTGAGGAAAGGGGGCCCGATACTAAAAGTTCACCCAGGAGTTTAGGTACGGTGCTGGTGTGAAAGGAGAACCGTACCTCAGGTTGTTAGACTGTTCTCCCTCCCGGATATACTAGAGAGAGGTCCTCAGCGCTCCACCGTTATTATTTCTGTTTAAGCTTGCTGGTTTCTGATCAAACACATTTAACATGCAGCAATTCTTTCCCCCTCCCTTTTTTTTTTAAATTGCCAAGCTAAGAAAAGGGGTCAGTCCTACCAAGGTGTGATACTGACGATACCAGCCAAGTCCGCAAAGGGCTTGCTGTTCAAATAGCCAAGTTAAACAAGACACAATTAGGACTAACGTGCCCCCCACAGCTCCCAAATGCAGGTTTATGGATCCTGAGGGGGCCAGCATTGGACCTCACTGTGTCTTGTTTAACTTGGCCACGTATACAGCTAACCCTTTTTCCTCTCACTTGGCTCCCTAGTCACATATCACACCTGCAGGAGTCTCTCTGACTAAAGTGATTTCCCCCCCTCTCCATCCACATTATTTAGTTTTGATAAAGCACAGTATATTCTTGATTCCCTAGCAGTGACATTTCAACGGAAGAAGGAATCCAATGTGCTGCTGAGGGCTCTGATTTTCTTGTGTAATCTCACAGGTTGCAACTCTGCCAATTACGATGTAACGAGAAAGCCTTCTGAAAGTGAACTTTTTACTCAGGATTTTCCTGACTAGGTGTCATGTTCCTTCTAAATTTAACGCTCCTTTTTGCTTCAGTTCTAGAAACCAACCGAGTTAACCTAAGTGGCATTATAAGGGCTGTTCTGGCTTACTGTGAATTATTTGGTTGTGCTGGAAATTAGGACATTAGGCTACAGCTATGGTATATGGACTATAGATTTGCATAGGTATAGAAATAGGTTTGTGAGTGTTATACCCCTTTTCCCCCCAAGCCTGTAGGAAATGAGTCTGTTATAATCCCATTTAGCTCAGGCTATACCAGCTCGTGTTTTTAAGCTCAGCTCTGTTGGACAAAGGTCAAGATACCATCCATCTCATTTATGCAAGCTGCTTTTAGTCTGATTTCCTTCCATGTAAGATGCAACCAGATTTTTCCACTTCAGTGATGGCAGTACAGTTTTTACCTTACCATCTTTGTTAAAGCTTTCTTTTGGTGTGCTCATTTGTTTTTGTTTTTTATTATTCTTTGTATTAAAGGAGGACCTGACATGCCAACTGAGATCAGCCCTCCATTACACTAGTACCAACACAGAGTAAGAGACAATCCCTGCTCTGCAGATCATATAGTGTAAAAAGAGAAGATGGGAGGAGAAATGGAGACACTGAGAGATGAAGTGATTTCTCCAAGGTCAACCAAGGGCTTGAGTGGTGAGAGAGAATAATAGAACCAGTTCTCTTGATTGACCTTCCAAAACACTATCCACTGTTCATGATTCCTTGATATTTGGAATTGTTTGGTATCAAATGGAGTCTTTTGGAAGGAGATGGAGTTCCCTTTTAAGTTGGAGATAGCATCTAACAGCCAGGAACATGAATTTAATTTTTCCCCTGTCCAGTGCCCTTGCAAGGAAGTTTGGTTCCTGGGGCAAAGCCTGCAGCAGCAGCCCACCATCGTCCTGTGTACAGATCTGTGGGGGCACATACCCCCACCCCCATGCTTGCCCGGGAGTGCACACCATGGTGGGAGTCCCCCCCCCCCCCAAATGAGTTGCTTGCAGCTTCATCCCATGCCCTGCCCTGGCTGGGCAGCACCTGTTGGTGCCCCTTCACTTTGGCACCCGGGGTGGTTGCCTTGCTCATCACGCCCCACTCTCCACCACCTTGCTACAGCACTGGCCCTGCCATCATTGCAAATAAATGGAAACTTGGATTTGGGGGGAAGGGAGGTGTTATAAAGAAAAACAATAATCCAAATCCATTCACCAGACAGAGATTATGCATTCAGGTGGCTAAAAACAGATGCCAGTTTATTATAGAAGAAACTCTCCAGTTACCTAAGTTTGAAACACGTATCTCGTAAGGTTAGGAGACCAATCAGTTGGAAACACCATTCAGCAACTTAATTAACAGAAAGTGTTATTCTTCCCCACCCAAAAAAAAAAAAAAGCTTTGTAGAAAGGTTTCAAAGTAGATACTTTTCTTTGTAGTCAGTAGGGGTGTGTGAAGCAGGCCCTATTCAATTTGGATTCGGATTCGACCCAAATCAGGGACAGTGATTCGATTTGTTGATTCAGATCTCTGAAGATTCGATGCTGATTCAGAGAATCAGTGACTTGGACATAGACACAGCTTTAAAAGTTTTGTCTACATACCTTGAGGTATGTGAGTGGCTTGTGAATGCTGCGAGACTGGGGCACATGGAGCATCCCACAGGAGTGTGGGGGGGCCCTCCTTGTGCTCAGCAGCGAACCTGGAAGTGGGCCCGAAGTACTTCCAGTCCTCTGCTGGGGAGCACACTGGGCCCCCCTGTGCCTCCCCAGCTCGGCGATCAGCCACAGGGGGACCCTGGGTGACCCCCCCCAGACCCAGGAGGCACCAGTCACTGAGCCGAATCAGGTACTGAAACTTCGCACAGCCCTAGTAGCCAGCATTCCTGTATGTACTCACCCGTTCCACTATGCCTTCATCAGAAGCTCGTTTGAGGAGTTAGGTCTTTTATCTACTGCACGGTTCCCATGAAACCTTGCTTCTTTAAAGGCATAGTGTGGAATTCCCACATTAAGCCCCTATCTCCTGCATGAACTGTAGTTAACACCCCAGCTAGCTGGATGAAGAGGCTCCCCAACTATCCTATTGGAAAAAAAAGAGGAGAAAGAGAAGAAGAGAAGGTGGGATGAAAGAGAGGCAGGAGGAATGAAGGAAATATTCTGATATTCAGGATATTCTGACCAATATAGGTTAGGAAAAAAAGAAAGTACTCTTTAATATAGAACCCAGTATCAGGCACTGCTGATATTATATGTTACAAATCATCCCAGAATGCCTCCTGCTCAGAAAAGGAAACACCCAAAGGAACACCTATTCTTGCTTTCACAGAGGCCCTTTTCACAGACAGTTTACTTTTGTAAATTTACCTTTGGCCATTTTCAGCCATGGGTTCATGTCAAAACGTTATTCTTTACTTTTTTCCTTCAACTTTATTAGGGCTAGGAGTGATTCATTCTTAGTTGACTTTCATATGACATCCAAAGAGCTTCAAAGTCAGAAAGCTCTTGTCTCAGGAGCATAATCTCCTTAGGACAGTTTAGGCATGTAAGTTTTATTAGAATAAAAGCTTTCAGAGGGGTATCTATTTTTCTGGACAAGTGAGGTGCAAGTATGACCATACTGTTTTACTGTAGCCTCTTACTATGTTGAGTTAACACTGGCAGCAACCAGTCTAGGATGCAGTCTAGCCTTGGACATGGGACACTAGACTAGGGCTCTGAAGACCTGGGCTTTCTTCCTGGCCCTGTCACTTATCTTCTGTGGCCCCTTCAAAAATCACTGTTCTCACTATGATTTCCTTATCTGCCACAGGAGATTATACTAATGTACATAATCAACTATCCCAGATTTTCTGGGACAGCTCCAAATTTAAGGGTTATGTCCTGGTGTTCCCAAAGAGCCCCTAAAATGGGACTTTTGTTCCAACTGATGCTTGTTGGCAAAGATGGGGGTGGAGCAGAAAGCCATGGCTTGTAGCTGTCTATATTATGTTTAAACTGTGCAGTCAGTTCCTTAGACAATCATTAAATTCACCCACAAATTTAAAAAAGAAATAGGAACAGAAGCATTTAATGACCCAGCATTTTATAGCTAGCAGAGGAAAAAGCACGTTTTGTTTTCTTATAATTTACATGCGCACTACTGTCCCCTTGGGAGCGTGCCGGGTGCCTTGTTCATTTCAGAGACACAAATGCAACATACAGGGAACCTTTAAAGAGACATTGTTGCATATTAAAACCTCTTTGGGTACGTTTGTTTCTCACAGACTTTCACACTGAGTGAGTTTTCCCGGAGACGCAAACATAAAGACAATATCTGAAAATTACCAAACGTTTCCCGGTGTGCGTTGGCTCCACTGCTGGAGCTAAAAGTGAGTAGCCCCCACTCCTAGCACCAGGCTTTCCAGCGGAAGAAGGCGAGGCGTGAACAGAACATTGTTATTGTCCCGTGGAGATTAGATGACGGAGAGTGCAGGTTGAGTTGACTCCCGTGAATGAATGAACTCATTATGCCTTCGCAGCATACGATAAAAAGTTGTGAATCTTAATTAAAAGCTTGATCGTTTGCATTTATGGAGACATTGTTTGGGCTGTTTCTTTAGCTGTTAACAGGTCATAAAACATTTTTAGAGTCTTTTTTTTCTGTTGCTCATTTAAAAGGAGGGAATTTTTACGCCGAAATTGAGGGAGGATTTTAGTGATCATGAAAGCAAGAGACTAATTACAGTGGATGGTGACAGGCAGAGTAGAAGCAAGCACCATTCCCTAGCATGGCTTTCATAATCATCCCATGTTCTAGCCTCTCATGCCCCTGATATTATAGTACAGACTCTCTCATGTCTCACTAAACACACACACACTCATTCTAGACCCACAGCATCTATGCTCTTCTGTTCCTGAATCATGCCCAGCTCTGCGCCGTGCAACTTACTTTATTTAACTCCGTGGTTCCCTCAACTCTGACCTCCTGTATCACCTGCTTTTCCAGTTGTGGATGTCTCTCAGAAGAGGATGCTGCTCATGCCCAGCTGTGCCAAATTGTGCAGTGATTCCAATAGGCTTAGGATGAGAAAACGCTTATGCTCATTCCGCATGTGACTCCCTTTCAAGTTTATTCACCCCAATAGCACTTGAAAACTAGATGACTTCAGTCTCCAGGGCTGTGAAAATAGAATTGCCCTGCACCTGCAAATTCCCTTACAATATTTTGGGTTCAGCCTGGGTCTTATTCCTTCTACCAAATCCTTGGCACTGGTTACAGGTAGGGCAAACAGTTACTCCCGGTTATGTGGATGCAGCTCTCAGGAGCATCACTACAAGTTGTCTCCATGTACATGACAGCAGTGTGTGGTGCTCAGGGTTCCTACTTACCTGAGGTATGACTGGAGTTCTGACTTTGGGGGCATTTTGAAGCACAGCTATTTTTGAAGGGCACAGAGAAATTAGTTGATTTGTTTGGAAAATTGTTTGTGAGCATGTGGATCAGCAAAAATGAAAAACATTTATTTTATTCGGTCAAGATTTGCATTCAAAATCTATCTGCTTTTTGTTGGGGAAAAACCCTCAACATTTTTTAGGTTTGCAGGAACCAATTTCCATTTCTGAAAATCATTTTTTTGGGGTTTGATTTTTTTTCCAATAAAATCCTGAAAAAACTTTGACTTTAATTTCCTACCTATGGGGATTTTTACCATCTTGTACCATCTGTAGTTTTCCCAGAGCCTGATGAAGGGACTTTGATCCCAAAAGCTTGTAGAAAAGGACAATTTTCTTGTGATTTCCCAATTGGTCTAATAAAAGGTATCATTTTGGAACCAAGAGTTCTAGTGTTTTTATGTCTTTTTTTACTTAAATTGACACTTTCCATTCAAATTTCCTTTTCAAGAAAACTGGTTTGGGCTGAATAATATTTTAATGGAATTTTTTTTGACAGGTTCCAGTATCTAATTAACAAAATCACACTGCTGCGTGTAGGTTTCTTCATGGAGCAAACTTTACTCCAATTTGCAGCCTGAATGGGTTACAATAAAACAGCAGAATGATATGATCTTATAACAACTGAATGTTCACTCAGGGCAAAATTTTGTGACAGGTGATATTTCCCCCACAACAATACCATCTGCAATTATTTCCCTACGTCTAATGTCAGTGAAAGGTCTCTCCCAATGAAAGACTCTCAGTGGTCTGTTTTCACTTTTGACGCTCAGACTTTCACTTGGAGGTGAAAGTTCACTGGAACCACGTCTTGGTGAAATATCATAATATCCAATTCCATGGCGGGTTCAGAGAGTGTTTCATAACATTTTTGAACCAGACGTCAGCCTGATCTAAGGGGGAAAATGGGGCATCTTTAATGTGTCACTGTTCTTTATCTTAGAACAAATAAACCTTTTAATTCTGAAAGTGGAGGTCGTGTCCAGGAAAGCAACCCAAGCCCCTTGTTTTAACATTCCACTGACATCAGTTTTCCAAGGAAGTCAAAACATCTGGAGCCAAATCCTGAGGACCTTATTCAGTCTTTACTCAAGCAAAACTCCCACTGACCCATATAAGTTTTGCCTAAGTCATTGTTAATGATTGACTTTGAGAACTTCAGGTTTTGGCCTCGGTATTTTACCAGCAAGCCAATCTCTGGAAGGTTCAGTGGTAAAATATGACACCTGCTTTTTTGCTTGTAACACACACATGCAGCTGTTTAGATAACAGCACCAAGGAGAAGCAGATATCATTATGGCCTGAAGCTGTGCTCCTCCTGAGGTCTCGTCTTGAAGAGTTCATATGGTTATAAAATATATCCCTATGGAATGATAATACCTTCTATTTTTACTGTGTACTGCTCCTTTTTAGTCTCAATGGATACACCCTTTGCAGACTGACACCCACCTTGTACTCAGCTGAATATAGATTGTTATACAGACATTACAAATTACACTGTCACTCTCACTCTACTTATGCTCTTTCATCTCTTGTGCTTTGTTTGTTTTAATTTAAAGTAAAGTAAAGGCTATTCAGGGTATGGCCAGTCTTTTCCCATGCTTTATGGCAAGACCTAGCAAAGGGTCAATCTAGTTTTGCAAACCACTCTTTGCTGTGCCCTGGTTTATCCATGGCCTGGTTCTATCCTACTGGGCCATTTGGCTCTTCCTAATTCAGTATTTTGTACTTATCAGTCCCATATCAGCCAATGCTCTGAGCTCAGTAACATCTAACTACTGCTGTTACATGACTTCACCATTACGTTATGAGTGCCAAACAGGAGCTAAGCAAATGGGATATATCCTATACATGGTCCACTGCTTGCAGGCTAAGCTGCCAATGTAAAGTCAACTATCCTGCATCCTCCTTTGTTTTCCCTTGAAGCATGCTACACACGCACATGCACTGGGGCACAGTATAAACAGACATTGCCCAACTTGATACATGTAGTGTGGTGTCTTTGTTGCTTGTCTAAAGAAGTAGTAGAAAAACATGGCCAACTTCCCAGCTATGCCTTGCCTCTCTGACTGCCCATAAATGGAAAACAGACTTTACTAGAGTAGTGCATAGGAGCCTTCCCTGGTAAGACAGTGGGTATGTCTACGTGGTCACCTGACTGCACAGTAACTGCTGTTTCCAACACTGCTCATTGCTACTGCGCAATAGCATCAGCATCATGGTTTGTGCTTGCCAATGCTACGTCACTGTAGCTCGTTGCTATGTTGACATAGCGTCTCATATAGATGTACCCAGTCTCCCCTAAACTAGGCTCTTCCAGATCTCCTGCAACCTCTCTTTACTACTGTAACACTTTGGAGCAAAGACAAGATATTGCAGCTCAATCCCAAGTATATAAGAACAAAAGCACTGATTTGGGTCCAACCATGGGCAGATCTAGGATTTTGGAAAGATGGAGGGGGATCAGGTGGTGTGGGGCTTCATTACATAATGCAACACATTTTTCTTTAAGTAAAAAAGAAACTAGAAGCTTCACTAATAGGTTGGGACCTAGGGCTATATTATTCCATTTAATATCCAACGTGTGGGTCCCCCATGGCCCCAAAATGCCCCTCATTGCCTTTTATGCATTGCCCCTGACACCTCAAATGCCCCCTGGCTCCACCTTGGCCTTGTTATCCCACATCTCCCCCCACCCCCCATGTCCAAGTCCCATCTGATTCCACCACTGCCTTCACACCCTACTGAGTCCTGTCCTCATCCCTCATGGCTCCCATGAATCCACTGCACCCTGCACAGACCTGTCCCCGTCATGCACCAGTCTCCCTGACCCCACACACCCACTAAGCACCAAAACCTTACTGCAGCCCCTCAAACTCCCTGGGCCCACCTCACCCACAATCCCTTTTACTTCCAACCCCCACCTCACAGACCTCACTGCCCCAAACCTCATCTGCTCCTTATACATCCTCACCACCATAATGCTGGGGCAACCCCTCCTCGCCCAATGCCTTCTATCCCAAAGATCTCCCTCCCCTGAAAACCCCTTAGTGCCCGTGACTGTCCCTATCCAGCTCTTCTCACCCCTGGGAGTCCCTTCTTCTCAGAACCACTCCCAAACAGTTCCTACCACCCCTCATAGTCACCTACCCTGGGGCAGGTGGGGCAGGGCTGTAACTGCTTCCCCTCCCTCCCTCCTAACACCTTCTCCACAGTATGCCAATAGCTGGCCTCCACTGCTCTCCACCCTTAACAAAGAGAAAAAAACTGTTGGAGTCCTTCTTTAGATACATAGGAAGTAGGAGAAAAATAAGGGAAACACAGGACACCTGCTGAATGCAATGGGACAGCTGATAAATGAGAAAACCAAACTCCTAAATGAATACTTTGCATTGGTATTCCACAAGACTAAGGATGTTAGCTTGCCCAACAGGATGTAGGATGGACAAGGTGGGGGTGATCACCCACTGATAATCAGCAAAGATCTTGTGAAGGAACATCTAGAGAGGCTGGATATCTACAAGCCAGTAGGACTGACTGAACTGCACCCGAGAGTGCTGAATGAGCTGGCTGCCATCATCACATGACCAATGGCAAAGCTATTCGAGAACTTATGGGGCTGAGGAGAGGTCCCACAAGGCTGGAACAGGGCCAATGTGGTGTCTATCTTTAAGAAAGGAAGGAAGGAGGGCCCAAGGAACTACAGGCCAATCAGTCTCGCCAGAAAAATTCATCAAAGAATCCATCAGTGATAGCCAATCTCATCTCCTTCTATGACCAGGTAACTCGCCACCTGGATAAGGCAAATGAGGTTGATGTCATTTACTTGGATTTCAAAAAGGCTTTTGACTTGGTCTCCCATGATGTCCTCATGGTAAAATGGAGCAATTGCAGCCTCAACACCTTTACGGTCCGGTGCCTGGGAAACTGGCTCTGAGACAGGACCCAGAGAGTGTTAATAGACAGAACTGAGTCCACATGGTGGAAAGTGATCAGTGGTGTCGCTTAGGACTCAGTACTCAGATCAGTGCTTTTCAACATATTCATCAATGATCTAGACATGGGTGTGAAAAGCATACTAGCAAAGTTTGCAGATGACAACACATTATTGAGGTGTGCAGTCATGCTAGAGGATAGGCTGAGGATACAGGCTCAGCTGGATAGGCTGGTAAAGTGGGTGGATCAAAACCTGATGATGTTCAACAGTGCGAAATGTAAAGTGCTCCATCTGGGAAGAAATAATCCGCAACATACTTACAGTCCCTGTGGTGCTACACTAGCTAGCACCACAACTGAAAGAGACCTAGGGGTCAAGTTTGACCACAGAATGAACATGAGCTGCCAGTACAATGCTACAGCCGGCAAAACAAAGAACACGCTGGCGTGCATCAATGGATGCATCTTGAGCAAGACTAAGGATGTCATCCTCCCACTGTACTCAGCATTAGTGAGGCCACAGCTGGAGTACTGCATCCAGTTCTGGGCACTGCACTTCAAGAGGGATGTGGAGAAGCTGGAAAGAGTCCAAAGGATGGCCACACAAATAATTATAGGTCTGGAGGAAAGGCCATATGAGGAGAGGCTGAATGACATGGGACTGTTCAGCCTGGAGAACAAAAGACTTAGGGGGGACTTGGTGGCAGCCTTTAAGGATATAAGGGGTGAACATCAGGGGCTAGAAGAGCGTCTGTTCACCAAGGCACCCCAGGGGAAGACTAGGAATAATAGACATAAACTGCTAGAAGATCGCTTCAGATTGGATATAAGGAAACACTTTTTTATGGTTCGAGTGGCCAGAGTCTGGAACAGACTCTCCCCAGAGGTGGTACAGTCACCTACCCTGGAGATCTTCAAAAGATGACAGGATGTACACCTCACTGGGGTCATCTGACCCCAGCAGTCTTTCCTGCCTTAGAGCAGGGGGGCTAGACCTGATGATCTCGTGAGGTCCCTTCCAACTCCTAACTTCTATGAATCTATGACAACTCACTTCAGCTGCTGGCAGTGCCCTTACTCAGGGCAATCAACCCCTCTGGATCCACCCATGCCTGCCTTTATGCTATCCTGGTTGTGCCATTGGTTCAGATTCCCACAGACTCCATTATCTGCTGCAGTGAATAACCCAGGAAAGGGTCACTGTAGTCACTTTACCTCTTTGTCTCACCTTTGCAACTTCCTCCTTCCTTTGACAACTTGGCCTGCCTTCACCCCTGCCCCTTGCTGACCCATCTCTGATTGGGTTTATTCCTCTAGGATTAGCTCATGGATTTAATCCCCTAGGAATTATGCCATCCAGTACAGGTCCCTAGGTAGCAACACATCTTTATTGGACATGCTGGGCAGTGAGCAGAAAAACATTACCAGAAGTAGATAATAGGATAATTGTAGAAGAAAGGATAGCTTGATTAATGGAAGATCAAGGGTTGTTAATACCCAGGGAATGAAGAGACTAGCAGGGATCAAATAGATAATAATAGGCCATGAAGTCCATTGACTCCCTAAGCACCACCTGAATAGACACATGACTGTCTCTGCCAGACAATATTTTAAACTTTGAGTACTGCAGGAATCAAAGGGCTGCAAGACCAACCTTATCCTCACCGCCCCTGGATCTGTCCCTGGGTCCAACTCATGATGACAACACAGTGCACATACATGAGTATTGGGCCAGATCTCCTCCTTATGCAGTGCAAAAGTATTGGCATCTGGCCATAGCTGCCAGCTGAGAATTCTCCCAGAGCCATGAAGCTGGCTCCTGGTGCCAGTAGGTCTCCTCCCCCCAACATGGGCAGCAGAGAAAAATAGCTGTGCTCTGCTAATTCCTAAATGATGTCTTATCCACCTGGAATAACAGTCATGAAGCATGTTCCACCCACTTGTTCAAGCTCTGAGTATGCCACTCCCTTAAATGCTGCAAAGTAGAGACCTCAGAGTGGTGCTGAGCATGGGTTTAGCATTTCTCTCAGGCCCTGTCTCTTGGATGTATTCACTGACCTGTACTCAGTGCAGGTAGATCATGCTTTACATTTGCTTGTGGGTGCATAACAGGGGTAATACAGATGTGCTCTTGGGACCATATCTAGCTGCACTAGTCAGAGCAGTGCACAGGTTGCTCTAAGTCACAGTATGGTTGAGAGAGAGGTCAGTGCAGATTAGTCCACAGAACCAGGGACATATAACCAGTTCTCTTGCAGTGCCCTCCCAAGCTGACCTCTTTGATTAAGTAGATTTGTGGACAGGAGAGAATCTGGTTCAGTTTACTTGTAAGTCTAGCTAAGCTCCATGCACAGACCCAAAACACAACCATTTTGCTAAGGGATCTGAAAATCCCTCATCCCTGCCCCCATCCTCTTTGCCCTCCACTCCCACCAAGAAATTTAGTTAAGATTTCACCCCTCATGTTTAGTGGAGAGTCAGCGAAATCTCAATATTCCCCTGTCACCAGGACCAACTGAATAGAACAGACAGGTTTGGTTTGTCAATCTGGGACGTAACTTGTGACAGCATGTCAAAGTCCTGGGTTTTTCTTCCTATCAATTTCTGCATTTTCTTTGTGAATCAAAAGTTGCACAAGCAGACTGATTCTGAGTGCCTCAGTTCAGTTGACACCAGCTTCAGACAACCTGGGTCTGATTATTAGAGGGGAACATTTCATACAATTTCAACCAATGACAAAGGGGGATGTGGATATTCTAGTCCTCTGAAAATGTTCTCTGAGCTGTCTGACATTGGGAACACAAAATTAATTAACACTGTTGAGAATGCTGGCCTCAGCTACTCTGCACCTCAGTTTTCCTACCTGTATCCAAGCCCAAGTAAACAATATTGTTTCGTACCTATGAAACTATGAAACAATATTGTTTCCTTGGGTTTGGATACCTGTGTGTATAAAAAACCAAGTGAGTGTCCAGAATGCTGTCTCCTAAGTTCTTTTCACTGCATTTGCAAATGAAAAGCACACATCTTGCCTGAAAGAAGCAGATTCTCTGTCTTAAGGTGTTGTCTTATAAATACTTTATGATAAGGATTAAGGGGGCCAGGGTTTAACTATGTATCAGCTACTTTGAGATAACTGTGTGCATGCTATGCAGAAGCTAAACCATGGTAAGTTATGCCTCTTTCAATGAAGGCCCAACCATTGCCGTTTATCTTCCACTTACTATTGGGTAAGAACATGCAAGTGGACAATTACTGTGGAACAGCTGATACGTGATAAAGCCTTGTCCCCTTTTACTCTGTTCCTATGTCCATACCCTTAGGTATTTGTCTGGCTCCTACTAACAAATTGTCTGAACACCTTACAATCTTTAATATAGTAGTTTTCACAACCTCTTTGCAAATGAGGGCAGAGTGATTATCTCCATTTTACAGATAGGGAACTGAGTTACAAAGGGCCAGATTCTTGAAGGGGTTTAGGTGCCTAAAGAAGCAGATACATGGCTAGTGGGATTTTCATAAACTCAAATCACTGGATTGCCCATTAAGTATTTATATCCTTCTTTTGGTACCTGAATCCCTTTAAAAAGCTGTCTCAGAGACTAGAAATGGTTGACTCAAAAGTCACATAAGGCACCTATAGCAGAACAAGGAATAGAATGTGGGTAACCTAGGGCGTGTGTAGACACAACAGGGGTCCTAAATTGAAGTGGTGGGTTTTTAAAAACACCACTTCAGTTTAGGGCCCTTTATACCCCCATGTCATGCACACACCCGAACTTACCTGCCACTCCAGCAGTGGGGATGGGAGGGCAAGCTGCCGGCAGGTAGAGCAGTCCCTGGGCTGTAGGGGTGCTGGTGCGTCCTTCCATGGCAGTGGCAGCACCCACCCAAAGGCACCCAGCTTGGGTGGTCCTGGGAGGCACCACAGCTGAGGAGGGAAGCACTAGGCCCCCGCACAGCTCAGGCAGGCAGGCAGGCTCCAGGGAATAAAAAACAAAGTTCAGGTTCACTGCTTTTTTCTTGAGCAGAGCCTGCTTTCTCAGGCTGCTGCCAGGCTGCCTGCACGGGCTTCCTGCAGATCCCCTGAGCTGCACAGAGCCTGGTGCTTTGCTCTGTGGCTGTAGGGGTAGCAAACTAAAACTCATCCTCAGAGTTTTAGTTTGCTGCGCCCCAAGTCATTTAAGGGGCATTACGCCACCAAATTTGCTATAGTGGCTGGGATTACTGCACAATACACCCCTGACACATGCAATCAACAACACCATTAAAGCGGTGCAAAAGCATTTAACCTGCTTTAAAGTGTTGTGCACACATGCCCCTCATTCTGTCTACACACGGCCCTAAATTCTTGTTCCTAGTCAATGAGCACTGGGAATACTGCTGGTATTTCATCTGATCTCCTCTAGTATGGTCAATTGTCTAGCTCAAGAGCCAGTGGATGAACCAGCCCCACCACCACCATTTGCCCTTGATTACTCTGCCTGCTCTGGTCAGGCATTGGGCATCCTCCCTGGACAAGTTTTGTCCGCCCTGTTTGAGAGAGGGGGTTCTTTCTGCTCCCTAATGTTGGGGAACTTACACCAGAGGCAAAACTCCATAGTTACTTCACCTGTGATTAAAGGAATAAAACTCCTGGCTCAAATAAATCAGATTCTTAATGACTTGGGCCTTAGGCAGCATCATCTGGGTTAGCCATGAAGCCTGGTCTCTCACATCTGTAGAGAGATGACAGGAGCCTTCATTTCTGAATGTCAGTTTAAAACAACTTATCCTAATCGGATTACTGGCTAATTCAGTGCCAGTCTGCATTACGAGTCCTGGCTTAATGGGGGCTAAAGAGGCAGTATTTACCCTTCAAGTGTGGGGTGATTATCCTCTTGAGGGGGCGGCTCAAGGAATCCGCCTGCTTTTCTGCAGGGTGGAATAATACCAGTTCAAAGAACTTGAGCAAAAAGGCAGGAGACTCCAGGGCTGAGCTGCCACATGCCTCGTCCCACCGGGCCCTTTGTTCATTTCGGGCTTTGTCTGAGCTGTCAGCTCTGCTTCTGCTGCAGAAAGAAAACTAAGAAGGGCTTCTTTCTTCCGCCAGTGACTTAGAATAGGGTGTGTTGTGGGGGGAGATGGGGAATACAGTTAACATTGAGTGAACTACTTGTTCTGTTTTGATGTTCCCCTTCGGAGACATTATATATGAAGTAAGTTTGCTGCCCTTCATTTAACCTCCTGGTTGAGACCTACCCTCATTCTTTAAGTGCCCCCTGGGACTTAGCGTGTTTTTACATTTTATTTGTTTATAGGGGAGGAGGGGAGGGGAAAAGCTAGATGGCACAGTGGATTAATTCATTTGCCCTTCATCTCCAGAGAGAGAGGTTCCAGGTCTGGTTTAGGCCACAAGTCAATATGACTCTTGTTGGTTTCAGTTCTTGTTTGTCCACATCATAAAACCATCAGGCTTCGGGTAGTCTCGGTTCAGTGGAGGTCCATCATTGAATCGCGGGGGTGTTACTGGTCAGGACTGAGGGAGGTACAGCAGCAGAGCACTGCTGCTGTGGGAAGCTTATGTAATCTCTGCCCCCATGACACCTAGCTTAAGCAAATGCTTCTTGGTTCCTTATTTTAATCAACAGGTTGATGATACTACAGGAAAAATTAATACTGTCCATAGGGTACTCCAGCAGCTAGGGCATGGCTGTGGGACTGAGACCTGGGCTCTACTCCCAGCTTTGTCAGTGACTTAAGGAAAGTCTCGCTCTATGTTCGTCTTGTCTGTTTAGCTATTCAGAGCAAGGATGGTCTCTCATTAGGACAAAGAGTGTGTTTTTCAAATATTGTAGCTAATGCTCTTGAAAAAAACAATGTGTAGACGAGACAAGATCTAGTCTGAACACTCGTTAGCTGGTCAAAGTTGAACCCTCAGTAGAGTTTACCTCAACCAGCTCATTCCTGTTAAAACTTCCACTTGCCCCATCTACACTGGGAAGGAGCAGGGACACTGTGAGTTTAGTTACTGATTTATGAACCTTAATCACTGCTCATCGACACTAAATTGGGAGTCACTCTATGAAAGTCAGTGTGGTCACATTGATGTAAAACCAACATAAATAAAATCCAGTCCCATATCTTGATGTATGCAATATTCCCTTCTAAGAGATTTTTGTCTATATGTGTACTTAATTTATGATCGGGGTGTGCTTGGTATCATTTTGGTATCAAGAGTTCTAGTTTTTTGTATTTCTTAATTTATGATAGACACGGTTCTTTGGGTGAATCTGATATCTTTTATTAGACCAACTTAAATAGTTAGAAGACAATTATTAAGCAAGCTTTCGGGTTCAAAATTTATGATTGCACTTTACAATTTCTTCACTCTCTCCTTTAATTAAAACAAAGCACATATCTTGGTTTTTATTTTATTAACTTTCCTTATCATCTCAGTTGCTATTGTACAGATTTAAAAAAATTAATCAGACAGAGGAAAGAGAAAAAAATCATGCTGAGAAACTCAACACAGTTAAACTGATGACCTTTAGATGTCAGTATAATCAAAGAATAACACAAGACTACGCTGACTTGCAGAGATGGAATACAGTCCAGTCTATTTACTTGCTCTAGTTAATATATCTGGGCATGATTGCAGTGAAGTTTGTCCTCATGGTTTCTCCTCTCCATTACCCACATGCCGCACTGTATCCACATATCAGTGACATAGAACTTCCCTGGACGTTCCTTTGTGGCAGATTGACATCAGGCATCTCAGTTGTGCTCCTGCCTGTAGCACATCAATAGCTCACATCAGTCCCCTCTCAAGGTGTGGGGGGTGGGGATGGGGCAGCAGGAAAGAGACATTCTGAGATCTCGGGTCAGGCATTTTATTTTGCACCATCTACTTCAGAAAGAAAATGGGTCCATGCAAAGGGGTTCTTATAATCAATACTTGCAAAGAAAATGATAAAACAACTTGCTTTAATTGTAAATGCTCTCCTCCATCATTACTGCTGTATCAGCACCTGGAAGCTAAAAAGTGAAAGTAGAAACTGGTACCTTGCCAAATTTTTCCCTCCTAGTGCACTGGGTTGTTACTGCAGGCTTTCTCACAGGTGGTGCACGCTAATTGGTTATTGTAGATCGCTTGTGAGTGTTGGATTGCTTACACATGCATGCATGTTTGGTCATACCTGCTGGTTTATGTGCACTGGTTCATTATAACTTTGCTCTTACTTCTGAATTGTGCATGCTAGTTTCTTACTGTAGCTTTGCTGCTGAGTATGGGGCGGTACAAAACATATTGTTACTTTTGCATTATTTTCTGGACAGGGAACCTATATGATTTTTTTTTTCCTTTTGTATTTTACATAAAGAAAGAACGGTCATAAGAGCGCTTGTAAATGCTTATTTTGCAAACACGCCGATAGACTAGGACTGTAGGACAGGAAGGGATCAGCTGTCATTTAGTCTAGTCCCCTGCATTTTCAGGCAACCATGTAATAGTCCAAGAGAGTGCACAAGGACAACAACTTAGGCCTTTGCTGAATGCCATAAGCAAGAACATGCCCCTATACACTTTATAACCAGTATGGCACTGCAAGGTATTGGAATGACATTATTCTAAGGGCTTGTCAGAGCCCTGTCAAGTCAAAATTGGCCACCAAATTATGGTTTATAAAAAAAATAGCTTCTCCACAACTGAAGATCAACAGACTATTTCCATTAAAAAATGCCAGTGGCAACAACACTTACTCCCTTGCTTGGCAATTCCTTTGCTTGGCT
This sequence comes from Alligator sinensis, assembly GCF_000455745.1. Classification (NCBI taxonomy): domain Eukaryota; kingdom Metazoa; phylum Chordata; order Crocodylia; family Alligatoridae; genus Alligator; species Alligator sinensis. The sequence goes on along the minus strand of NW_005842601.1, from coordinate 706,506 downwards.
TCCTGTTCATATTTTGCAGGTTGTCCTAGTGCACGAACACTAGAAAGTCAAATTGACTTGAACTAAAAACTGAATTGACATAAAAACTGTAGAATGGCAACAAGGGAAAGCTGAATAGAGCTGGAAGATTCAGATCTGGACTGGGCTAAGGTTTCGAAAAGGTGCTTCCAAGCTTAGAGTTGGGATCAGATTCAAAGTCCCGGGGTGAGTCTAAACTGAAGGATAAACAGCTGATAGATACAAAATTCAGTAATGTTTATGGCAGTTCTGAGCTTTTATTAATCTGCCAGTATCCATTGAAAAGCAGAACCCACTTCTTTCCTCTTTGGCCACAATGTTTGTGAATGAGGCCAACACTTAGCACATTGACTCCTTCAAG
>NW_005842601.1:695504-706117 GCF_000455745.1 Alligator sinensis | reverse complement strand
TCCCTACATTTCGTTGCAAATGTCCTATTTTTAAGAACATAAACCACTGACTCTTTGACCCCACCAGTGATGTCACTGCCTAACGGCAGGAAGTGGCTTTATCAGAATAGATTGCCGTTTGTCAAGGGTTGGGGTTATATGGAAAGAGTCTGTGGGATATCATACTTCCTGCTCCAGCGGTGTGTGTACTGTCAGGGAACAAAGAAGTTGCCATGGTTGCTATTTTAGTTGCAAGATAATAAGGATCTTTTCTGAGGAAAAGGTGGGAGGTACTCTTTGGTGATAGGATATAACTATTTCACTGCTGACGTGCAGAGCAGATCAATACCACATCCTATTTGCAGCTGCATCTAGTGGCCATGCCTGCCTGCCAGATGGGCAATCGTCACCAGGGTTCCTGGTTTTCCCTGATAAAAAAATATCACAAATTCTCTGATAAAACCCCCAAAATCTGTGATTAAAACGAAAGGTCTCCCACTGCCTCCACAGCCCTGCTCCTGCCCCTCACCCCCCACACACAGTTTCTGCTCCCCTAGCCCTGCTGGAGGAGGTCTCTAGCTGTCAGGGTGATGGGGACAGGGACCTGGGTCTGCAGCCCCCTGCTCCTAGCAGGAGGCAGCAGCTGCTGCAGCGGAGCGAAGCTCATCTCTGGAGCGGAGGGAAGCCCCCCCCCCCCCCCCGCGGCCTGCTTGTCTGCCTCCTATGGGCTTGAGTTGGGGATGGGGCAGCTCCCCACCATGGCATGCACACCCAGGGGGCAGGGGAACCCATGCCCCCCAGATCTGTGCATGGGGCAGGGGCTGCCTGCTGCAGGCTCGGGCCTCCACCCTACTGCCCTTCCTACAGTCTCTGCAACCCGGTGGGTGTGACCCAGCACTGCAAAGAATGGCAGGGCCATGCAGGAAAGCTGCCTGCAGCTGTGAGCTCTGCACTGCCCTGGTGGCATCCCCTGCTCGTGGGGCTGCAGTGGGGGCAGCAATGCAGAGTTGCATGCAGGGGACAGCGAGGAGCTTACAGTGGCAAGCAGCTTTCCTGTGTAGCCCTTCTCTTCCCTGCAGTGCTGGGTCGCACCTGCCGGGCTGTGGAGGCCCCGGGGAGGGCAACAGGGTGGGATCCCAAGCCTGCAGCGGGCAACCCACCCTGCCTCTGCCCTGCACAGAGGTCTGGGAGGCATGGGCTCCCCCATCCTCCTGAAAGTGCACGCAGCCACAGCGAGCCAGCCTTACCCCTCTCGCCCCCCGGATGAACTGCATGTGGCCCCGTCCCACTCCCTGCTGGGGTCATGTGGCCGCGCATTGCAGCCCTGAGCTGCAGGCTTAGTTGGGCAGCAGCCCCTGCGCCTGCTCCTGTTCTTGCTCCTGGCTGGCCCAACTCTCTCACTATGGGGGCCCCAATTCTCTTTCACCCCCCATTTACCTGCAGGAGCTGCTCTCCAGGCTGTTCAGTGGCCATATGAATGTACATGCACATGGCATTCCCTGCCTGGGGCCATCACTATGCCAGCGTAGCATCTTGTGTAGTCCCCAGCTTACAGAGGTTTTCAGTGAGAGTAGAGTGCCACCACCTACCTCCCATTTTGTGCTGTGAACTCTAAATATCAGAAGGGTCTGGCCCTAAATGAGGGGAAAATATCCTAGTTGTGTGAGCACCCTTTTTCAAGGTATAATGTGTGCTGACTTCTCAGCATAGAATTTTTTTTCTGTCTTTCTTTATCCTACCCTTAAAAACCAGTAAGTATAAATGGCTGGTTCAGCCCTTCTCTTCTTTTTTAATATTTTAGACATGATTTTCCTACTGTGATAAGCTCTGCTTTCCTTACCATTTCAGAAAGTCGCCAATAGTCCTAGCAGACATGGATTAGTAAGCCTTGGGGAGGTGAAGCACATGGTCAAAGGTGCATAATGCACTGTGGATCCATTCACTACCTCTTTTTTGTGGAGTGCAATTGCATGGGTCTGCAATTTATCACATGATTATCAGTGGAGATGATCTCTCTCTGTCACTTTTCATATACATGTATATGTAACCAAGCTTTTAGCAAAGCTGCTCCTTCCAGCAGCTTGGTAATTAGAGGCATGTTTGCAGTACGCTGATAAATAAGAACTCTGCATGTCCTTGGTTAGGTAAAGATTACAGCACTCACTCCTGTTTAGGATTGCTATCCTTATTCTCTCAGGGTGTGTCTACATGTACATTAGATCTGGGAGCAATTTACTCCTGAGTAAACTATTTGCAAGTAAATGCTCCCAGGCAGGTATTCACATATGCAGGGAAGCAGGAGCAGATTTGCTGCTAAATGGCAGCAAACTGCCCCTGCTTCCTAGGGCCCTGCAATGGGCCCCTGCCACCACCAGAGGGAGCTCTAGGCTCCCCCTGGGTGCTAGATCAGGGGCTGGCAGGGAACACTGGGACACTGCTCCCTGATGGGGAGGGGGGGTGCTTGCTGCTGGGGTAGGGCTCCCGGCTTAGGGAGCTGGGGGCTTGCTGGTAGCTGCCCCACCAGCAGATCGGTCCCTCCCCTGCAGCTCTTTTCAAGCCCCACACCTTGATTGGGGCTGGGACCTGGGGCATGCGGCTGGGACCTGCCCCTGACCAGGCCAATCCCCAGCCCCTGCTCTGTGATCATGGGGTGGGGGCTGGGGAGCCTGTTCTGTGCTCAGCTTCATGATTGCTGAGCTGGGCGGGGAATAGGCTGGGGGAGCCTGTTCCCCACCCAGCTCTGTGATCATGGAGCTGGGCAGGAAACAGGCTCCCCAGTCCCTGCAAGCAGGGATCTCCCAGTGCCAGCTCTTCAACTGCGGGGCCAGCACTGAGAGATCCTTATTCCCCAACACCAGCTCCACACTTGTGGTCCTGGCACTGGGAGATCCTTATAATCCAAACTGAGCCAAGCAGTCACAGGGTTCAGGCTGCGAGATAAGGATTTCCCAGTACAGGCTCTGTGGTAGTGGAGCTGGAGCTGGCACTGGTCCTCGTGGTTATGGAGCTGGTGCTGGCAGCTATCGTGATCTTGGAGCGGGGGGCTTGGAGCTCCCTGCTGCTGGGGCTGGTGGCATAATCCCCACCTGGGCTTTGGTGGTGGAGCCTGCCCCAGCAGCAGACACCTCCCAGGGGCGGGAGCAATCTCCCACCCCCTGCTGGCCAGCTGACTGGGAGCAGATTTGCTCCTGGTCAGGTGTCTACACTAATGCAACTGCTCAGTAACTAATTGCAAGTAAATTTGCTAGTTGCATTTGCAGGTAGCAAATTTACTTGTGATTAGCAACGTTTCCTGCACAGTAAGTGTGTGTATGTGTAGATGTGCATGCATACTGTGCAGTAAACTACACTACTGTGCAGTAAAGCATCTCATGTAGATGCACCCTTGGAGTATTAACTTATGATACATGTAGTAGGCAGGCTTGAAGAGATGAGAGGCTGGATTCTTTTATGGATTCCTTTGTTCAGTTGTTGACTTTGTGGGCATAGGCAGAAGTAATAACTATTGGTATCAAAGGATACTGATATCAGTTGTTGCAATTCAACCCCTAGCTCTGCATGATTTTGTAGCGATAGAGGCAGCAGAATGCCTGCAACTTTAACCCTTTTTAGGACTAGCATAACGAGTAGTGGGCAGATTTAGAGGGGTACCTGACTCCTGGGAGCCCATGCTGTGAGGCTGAGAGAGGCTGTCCTCCCTCCTGTTGCAGGAGCAGGTGGAGTGTGGTGAGTTCATGCCATGGCAGGTAAGACCCTGCCCCCCTCCCTCTCCCATTCTCCAGCACTCAGCCAAGAAAACGGGATGGGTCTCTTACTAGATGAAGGAGGCAGGTACCACTACATGCCTGGGCAGAGAACACAAGGCTAGAGAGGGCCATATGGAAAAAAACAGACTGTTGGGGTGGTGTGGAGTTAGAAAGCCACACAAAGTCTTTTTTCCAACTCAACTGCAGGTGCCGAGGGAGGTGGGACAACAGGCCTCTGGCAGTGACACCCCCGCTTCCTCCTACCTCTGCCCAGGTGCTGAAATTGCCCTTTGACACTGAAAGAAGAACACAGGCATAGCTGGCTATTTAACTCACTTGTATCACTACAGGATCACGCAGAGGTAACAGTTACAGGGAGAATAGGGAAAAGAATATTCCCTTTCTTTTGTTGATTTAGATGCTCTCTTATTGCTCAACTGTATAAAGCCCCGATCCTTGAATGATCACTCTAACAATGCAAAATAAATAACGATGGGAGCAAAAATTAGCCTTTCAAGGTTGAGGCAGATTGTCAAGGGAAGCAGCGAGGGAATGCGTATTCCTTGCCTTTACTTGTTCTGCGGACAGAAGACTTCAGCCTCTAGGCGTAGGTACCTTTTACACACATGGAGTTCAATATAGTTTCTTTTTTGTGTAATATCAAATATTACACTAATTCAGAATGATTATTTTTTTCCAGATACTTAGTCATATCAATATATCATTTGCATTGGATCCACAGCTGCAGGAGGGCAGGAGCTAGCTTTTTGTTGTTTGTACAAACCAACCACAATGTGGATTCATCCTCTGACTGGGTGCTGCTCCTGTACAAATGATCATGAAACAATGAAAATATTACTGATAATAACATATGAAATGCTATGGAGTGGCTATGGGCGAGGGCATGTGATAGCATAAACAGGCCAGTCACACCAAGAAAGCTAAGAACTGCAGAGAAAGCACCTAAGGGAGCCCCAGAACATCACTAAAATGATTCTTCCTCTGTCTCGGAGAGGAAGACTTGTTAGTGGTTAGGCCATTCACCAAGGCCCCAGAAAACCTGGGTTCATGTTCTCCCTCTACTCAGCCACTGTGCCAGCTGTCTGTGCTTCAGCCATCCATCCTGACAAAGGGAAAACATACTCCCCAACCTCACAAGGGTGTTGAAAGGGTCAATCCAATGAAGACGGTGAGGTTCCAGATGCAGCAGTGAGGGCCAGATGAAGTAACTAATACAGCTGGATCAATGGCCCCTTGAACATACTTTTCTTCTGAGAGTACTGAAACGCCGAGTGATTTACTCCCCCTTGATGAGCAGATTGAGTGTGTTGCCTTTGGGCAGTAAGGATGTTCTCATTTATAAGAATAACATCCCTTGCCTGAATCTCTGGGAATATATTCTTGAGATGTGCAGTTCACCAGTCCCAGTGCTATAAAGCAGAAGAGGGGGGGACCAAGAATACAGTTGGAATAAAAAGTCCTTTCTCTTCACACAGAACCATCAACAAAACCTGTGAAACACAAAGATGATTAACTTTCAGTTCCAGTTGTGCCCCTTCTACAGTTCTGGTTTCTATCCAGGGCCAGGAACAAATACCCCATCCAAACCCTTACATATCATCAGACTGCATCATTGTGCCCTTGTTATTTCTGATTTGTCCAGAAGCAGGAAATTCCACAAATCTAAGAAAGCCTTTTCCCATGAGATTTTTCAGCACTTTTTGGCATTCTCAAGAGGTTTGGATCAACTTTCATTTAAAAACAATTATATTTCTAGCCTCTGCTCCAGCAAAGAGGCTTCATAATGCAGACCAGTGCACAGCTGTCTTCCTGATCTATCCCTGCCAGAAATCTTCAGTGGCAAGTCTGAAATGAGGAGGGACAGAACAATTTTGCAGCTAGGACACTGGTTTGGGAGTCTGAGAACATGTGGGTCTAATCCTGTTGCTACCAGCAAATTGTGTGACACTGCTTCTGTTTCCCTTGCCTGTTTAGGATGCAACCTGTCTCTTAATACTTCTCTACATAGTGTGGTGGGGCCTGATCTCAGATGGGACCTCTAGGTGCTATTGTAATATAAATAATAATGACAAATGAACGTGTCATCTATGAGTTATTTTGAAATAATGAAATTGTGTGCTGATCCCAAAACAAACCCATTCATTTTATTTTCTTTGCTTCTCTCTCTTTATATACTTGTAAACTTAAATTTGGGTCAAGTGGACTTTGTAATATCCTTTCTGAACCAAAAAGCAAAATATTTCATTTGCAAATGGTAAAGCAAAATGGCTCAATTTTCTGATGTTTTTCTGAAACTGTTTGCAGAGTTTTGCATGAACTCATCAATAGTTTTACTTGACCAGAAACTGATTTTTTTCAGTGAATACATTAGTCTCCCATTTTTTTTTTGCCCAGCTATACTGAGAAGTACCTTTACAATAACAAACTGGTATGTATGTATAGCTTGGCATTGATGAATAAATTTACAATGACAATCCTGTACATTTGTGTGCATGCAATATTAAGCAAAATGGCACGAGATGACATTTTAAGGTAGTGTGAGAGTGATGTTGTAGCCAGAATGGTCCAGGAATTATATGAGGGGCAAGGATTTTTCTTGGGGTGATAAGTTTAATTGGACCAACTGCATAGTCAGGTTAAAGTTAGACAAGCTTTGAAATGCAAGACATTCTTCTTCAGGTCTGAGGAGAAAAGCCAGCACAGCAATAGTAAAACACAGTAGGAAGAGAGGCGGGGAACAGATCTCCAGGGGTAAGACAAAGAATTAGCAGAAGAAAAATGGATTACTCGGAAATCAAGACCTATCAAAAGGGAGGAGGGTCATTATCACCTTTTATGTTTGACAAGAAATAAGGAATTAGGTAGGCTATGATGTGCCATAAAGCCAATATTTGTGTTAAGTCCTTGGTTCCTAGTGTTTAGCCAGCTTATTAATTTTTGTTCCCAAGTTTGCCTTTAAAGGTGTTAAGTAGATTTCCCTTGAGCACGAAGATAGCGAGGTCTGCGAGGGAGTGGTTGTTCCATGAGAAATGTGCTCCTAAGGGTGTATGTATGTGTCTGTCTTTTATATTTTTTCTGCGAGTCATTCTGGTGCATAGTTGCTGTTTTGTTTCATGCACAGGGTTGCCATGAGGGCATCTGGTACACTGGGTACGTGATACTTTAAATAATTCCAAACTCCACCTGGAGACTACTTTTAATAAATAAACAGATTTGCCATTCCTTTTCAAATCTATCTTTAAGTGTTAACAATTATTATGAGTTAAAATTTGTCATGGCATCACCATTTGTCCACTTTTGAGCCCACCACGGTTGACAGCATCCTTTAAAATTTAACCCCCCATATCCCTGCAATAGCTTTTATCTCTGGGGCCTCCATGGAGAGGTTGTTTATACACATCAGCAATTAGTAACAAAAGCATTGGAGAGCTTTCTGACTCGAGCAGTAATTTCCCGCAATTCCAATAGTGCCTGTACTGTATTTTTTTGATTTACAGTAACCACCCTTCCCTAATCAAAGAGTTGTTCCCACTCCGAACATTACAGTGTGACATGATCCTTGCCCTCTGAAAATCATGTCCCTCTTTAAAAAAAGCAGATTGAATTAAGCCACATGTGTATCAAAGCCAAAGCAGGAGTTTTAAGATCATTCACAGAATGCCAAATACAAGATACTGTATGCAGAGTTGTTTCCAGATGGGACATACTCTGCATGGCTTCTAGATCTAGATCTTTCTCTCTCCCAAACCATTTAACTACCTACTTACTTACATTAAGGTTTTTTCTTTCTCATAATCATAGTATCTAGTGCTGGTATTTTCCAAGAAGTTCAACAGAGTTAGGCACCTGATTTCAATAGGATCTGGGATCGTAACTCTCTTCAGGTTTTTTTTCAAAGTCCCAGCTCCCAAGTCCTCCAGTTTCCTTTTTGGCATATATAGAAGGCCTGAAATATATGGTAACACACAGATAGGACACTTTAATGAGCATTATTTTAAGACCACACTAAGGTTAAGTCATAAACTGCTAGACGCATCCAAATCTATCAGCTGGACCAGCCATCTTTACTGCCAAGGGCAAGGTACTGAGTGTTCAGAGAACTCAACTGAAGCAGGAGTGAATTAGGACCTCCCAGTACATGGTTGTGCGCCTCAGTGTACCTGATCATGTGTACTCTCTCTGCAGGTATGGTCATGACAGTATAGATGCATGCATGTGGGAGCACAGTGTTGTAGGCACATGCATGTTGCTGCATGTGCTGTGATATGCATGCCATATGGCATAGGAGAAGCAGAGCTGAATGACATTTTTCAGGTGAAACTTTTTTTTTTGGCCCCCAAAATATAGATTTGAGTTGACCAAAACATTGTATTGAATTGGTGTTGATTTTTACTGATTGTTTTGATTAAAAAAACCCCCACCTCCAAAACAAAAAGCATTTTCCCAAAAATGTTATATTTTGTTTTGACATTATTAATATGAAACATTTTGATATTTTTATTCAAAAGAAAGGTTAGACATGGCTGGGACTTGCATCAATAAACACACTGGTTTCAATTCATTATGATTTTGCTTGAGTTACGTCTGATTTACACGTGTCTGATTGATATCAGAATGGGCCCACACTAGTGTAAATCCAGAGTAAAGGAGAAGAAAATCAAGACCTGAATCCCCATGACCTATTTCCTGATAAATTAGATCCTCAACTGGTTTAAACTGGCATTATTTCAGTGTAATCAATGAAAATACATTGATTTACACCAGTCAATGATCCGGCCTAGTATTATGTATTGTGTTAATAAAAACTGGAAGAGTTACAGATGAGTTGATCAATGCAATGGGGAGAGTGTTTTTTTTTTCTGGTGTGTGAAAGAGGAAGTGTCTTTGTTTTGACATAGACTAATTATATCCAATTACTTTTCCTGTTAACAAGGGATGCATATTCCAGTGACATGGATGAAGACCTGTCTATAAGACCTTAAGTGCTTTCCTAAATGTAGCTAGAAGTTGTTTTAAATAGTGCTGTAACAACAGGTCTATTCAACTGGCCATGCTTTGGGGATCACTCCGGCTTTGTGGTTGTTAAAAATGAGTTTCACCTCTAGTGGTGCCACTAGTCTATGTAAAGAAAATAAGGTATTTTACTGGATTCCTCTGGGAATTATTATTAAGTGGGGAAAGCTATATTCCCAGATGATGTAGAGCTGTTGAAGCTCTCAGTGAAATCTGTGAATTATTGGCACAATGATGGCTAGCCTCTTATGAAATACTGAAATGTATGAGACATGATCTGAATCCATCATGTATTACAGGGATTTGGCATAATGCTGCTTATCTTAAGGGCATTATGCAAATTTGGTGCTTATTCAAATCTTGACACTCTCATCTAGAGCAGGTGCATTGGAAACTCACTTTCCTCTGAGAAGGTTAATCTATCAAATATCGACTGCTGGTTTCATCTCAAATGACTCATCATTCCTGTGAGTTACAGTCCAGCTTTTGCCCTCATTTCTCTCTATCTCCTGCAGTGGGACCCTAAAGGTGACATTTTTTAGCCAAGTTTCCAATAGTTAAGTGCTTACAGCTTGGTGGGGGAAGCAGTTTTTTCCAGCCTGAAAGCTGCTAAAGGTGAACCTTTCCCACAGATGTAAAATGCAGTTGGAGATTTCCATAGGTCACACGCACAGCACAGGTGCTTTGGCTGCATCAGAGCAAGGCCCAATTTGTAGGACAGCTGCCTAGAAATCAGGTTCATGAAGACAAAGATGCTTTTCTTTCTCTCTCTCTATAAAATACCCATTCTTTCTCTAGTGAGGTTTTCAACAAAGAGAAAGAGAAATAGTGTGCCCAGTTGTGATGCAACCCAAACCGGTCTCAGAAACCAGTGTGGACGTGCTGCTGGTGTCTGGTTCAAATGACAAAGAGGTCCTTTCACAGTGGCAGTCAGCAGAGAACTTTCTAAGTGAGTAAGATGGACTGATTTGTTAATGGATCACAGAAGTGGTCCAACTGAAAGGCAGACACATTATATATTTGCTGAAACACCTAAATCCATCCCTGACAAACATCCCATATATATGATATAGATTTCACTAGACCCTGCGAAACATCTTAATAAAGGGCTTCAGATATCCTGCAACGTCACCGTTCTCCTCTTTAATCTGGATATTAGTGTACCCTACCCTGCTGATTTGGTTAGTGAGACACGGAGCAGGGGAAGGTGTTCCTCTAAACTGAGCCCCAGCTGGAACTTTTGTCTGACCTGCAAGTCAACGTATTTTTTACATGGGCAAAAATACTTTTACAGCTCTGTTAAAAATTACAATCGGAGTTTCAAAATCCAGCACTTCCTGGTTGTGTCTGGAAATAGACATTTCACAATAATGTCAGGTGGGCTTTCCTTGTAGTATGTCTAGCATGATTTCATAGGAACATAGGACCGTCAGGGTCACCAAATCCAACCCTCTGCTATTGTAGGAACACTCATGGACGTATTAGAAATCTTCCCAGAAGGTTTTTGTTTTTTTGGGTTTTTTTTAGCACAGTTTTCAAACAACTGTTATAGACCTGGTGCCTTGATCAAGAAGCAGCTCATAAAGTTTGGAGACTGTATTTAATCTGAACCTTTAAACCTGTGCAGGCTTGCCCCTTGATAATGATATTCATTCTACTTCAGAGGCTGGTGAGACTTATCACTTTGAAGTATTAATGTTACCTACTTTGCTTCTAGCTTTCTCTCCAGCTCCTGTGCTGTGATGCATGGATTCCTTTCATCTTGTGACATCCCACAGCAATCTCAAGAAAACTTTGTGATATTTTTCAACACACAGGTCACCTATGGAACACCGTCTTTCTATCTGTTGACCT
>NW_005842601.1:690877-695494 GCF_000455745.1 Alligator sinensis | reverse complement strand
GCTCTTCTATCTGATGTACTTAAGTATTGACAAAGCATTTAAACCAATCCATGACTAGATTCCTAGCTGCAGTAGAAAACACCCTTAAGATCACTTGTTATCACTTCCATAACTCAGGACAGATATATTTCCATATTTGGTCTCAGTGTATTATAGCTAGCTGAGTGGAAAAAGTTTAGTTTTATTTTAGAAATTGGTTTAGTGAAAAATGGTATTGTCTTCAGAAGGCCTGAACATATGCACAAAGTTTATCCGTAGTTTATGGTAGTGTCATCCAAACCGTATTTCCTTAGGCTACTTAGAAGAATGTTGTGGGAGCCAATGGTGAAAGCCTTGCAAAAGGTGAGGTATATCTCATCCCCATCTCTCCCCACATCCACAAAAGCATGCCCCTTTGCCATAGAAGGAAATCAGGGTGGTAGGTATGAGTTACTTTCGACAAATCCATGTTGGCTGCTACTTATGATCTTGATTTATTACCTTGCTATCCTCTAGGTGTTAGGAAATAGATTTTAGTGATAAACTCCACAGTATCTTTCCAAGTCTTGAAGCTGGACTGACACGTCTATAATTCTTTGAGTTATTCCCTTATTTAAAGATGGGCACTATATGTGCTATTGTTATTCCTTCTGATTAGACTAAGCATATGCAAGCACATGCTTTTTTCTGTGTAGACATTACCATAGACAGCCAATTAGCAGCCACAGGTCTAGGTAAGGTGGCAAAAATCTTTCTGGAAGTGAGATGAGTTAGCTTAAGCTAAACATATAAGTTACAAAGCCTATTACACATGACCACTATATTGTATTACAAATATTATTTTCCCTCACCTCATATATTTCATTTTTTAGGTATTGATTCTGCAAAGCCCTTAACAACCCCGGTTAATTTGAAGTACATGAACCATCCTATTCCTATTCTACAAAGTGCTTGTGAATAAGTTTAATTTTTTGTTTATAAGTAGTCTGCTATTGGCTTTACGTTTTTTGTATATGAGTAGCCTGCTACTAAGCTATTTACATTGAAGCATATATTTGTTTTGGTGAATCAGGACCTTACTACATATATTTCTTCTACACATTTTACAATACTTTGGAAACAAACCACAGCATCCTTTATAGAAGCACTAATTCCACAACAAGCAAATTCCAACTAAAGGATAAATAATGAAAAATATAATAACAGGAAAAATAACTGCTCCAGGTAAAATCTGTTGTATGCCAAACTACCATTGAACTATCAGACCTGACCCCCAGTATACCCATGGGAACAGGTGTTTCTTGCATCTTGCCCAGAAAGCTAAAAAAAGCCTAAGCACTGCTGGATTAAGTTGACAGCACATTCCAAACGAGGCCTCTTTACAGAGAAAACCTTATCCTGAGATCCATTCTTCTGAAGCCATTTTCATCACATAAACTGTCCAAAATAGAAGGTATGTAAGAAAAGACAACATGGCTAGGTTTAGAGTTATGGGGCTCTTGTACACATAACAGGTTTAAATCCTCATTAAATTAAATAGGTTTATATAATTTAAAATAGTTTATTTTAGAATGATTCATCATTGTTTGCACGTAATAGTCTACCACAAATTAAGCCAGGTGTACAATGCCCCGTAAATTCCAGCAGGGGGAGCCGCATATCCCACATCCACCCTGCTGCTGTCTTTGGTACTGAATTACAGCAGGGGGCACATGTAAACCAGTAATAAGCCAGTAATCCCTTCCCACCTCACTCTTGAACCCCCTCCCCCCCAAACCAGGGATCCCCACACGAACCCACAGTCACAAGCCCACCCCAACCCACCCTACTGTATTATTTGCCCTACTGGGTACAGCATCACACTGCTGGCTCATATTCATACTGTGGTCTATTATTACCCCCAGGTCCCTTTCATTCGTGGTGCTAGTCAGTTTAGTGCCACCAAGCCTATAGGTGTGTTGAGGGTTGCTCGTCCCGAAGTGGAGCACTTTACATTTCTTGATGTTGAACTTCATCAGGTTCTGATCTGCCCAATACAGCAAATCTTTATTTGAAATCTTTATTATACATTTTTTGAAAAGGCCATGATAAAAACATCATAGTAAATATATTAAATAGGTAAATAAATAGAAGAATTCTACATAAAGAAGTAAAATTTAAATAAATATAAAAGTAATTAAATAATATAAGGTAAATATAAGTATAACTAAGAAATATAAGTAAAAATTTAACATTCTAAAAAACAAAATACATTGTAAAGAAGTATAAAACACTGTTAAAATGTTATTATTAAAAGATTATAAAAGCATCATAACATCATTATAAAAAATGCAAAGCATTAGAAAATATTATAAAATATGAAAACCATTTAAAAACCTTTATATAAATATTATAAAAATCATTAGAAACCATTTAAATTATTACACTATTTATATTACATACACTTTTTATAGCACTTATAGTTTTTATATTACTTATTCTTCCTTATACTATCTGTACTATTTATACTTATTTATACTATTTATACTATCTATAATTATTTATATTATTTATAGTCTTTGATACCCTATTTTTATTCTTCTTACATATCTATCTATCTATCTATCTATCTATCTATCTCTGTCTACTTATTTCTAATCCAGTTTCTTATTGATTATTAAGTCTCATTTATCCCTTCATTGTTCTTTCTTCTCTGTCTTAAATTTTTCTTAGTCTTCATTATCTTCTACTTCTGATCTTCTGTCTTCTGCAGGGGAACAAAGAAGCAGAAGTTTGGTTTTGGCCCATACTCCCCAAAAGCACTTTCTTCCCCTCCCCCATACAAGATACAAAAAAAGGTCGCTGGGCTATTTCTGTTATTACCTGTATATAACTCGGGATGCCTTGTATCCTGGGGGCTGGGGCTGGCACACAGTGTCCGCCCTCGCTGTTGCTTGTATTTCAGGAATGCAACGGTAAGAAATATGAAAGTTATCTTCAAGTATTAAAATACTAAGAAAAGGTGCCACTCCCCCTCAGCTGCTAATTTATCATTTGCTGCTGCTGCTCTGCTGCTCCTCATCCACCTCCACCTTGCCAGACGGCACAGCTGGGGTGGGGGGAGGATGTAATAAATCTGTGGTGGTGGCGGTGTATGTACCACCAGTACTATGGGGTACCAAAATATGGTCTACATGGGGGGCAGGGAGTATGACCCTTGCCCGTCCTCCATTTTTTTTCTGTTTAAGGACTACCTTTCCCAGCATCCCCCACGGTTGTCTCTTGGGTCGGTTTCCATGGAGACCCCTGAAGCGGCTGCCCTGTGATGCCATGAATACCTGGCCAGCCAGATCTGTGCAACTGAGGGCACAGCTCTGTCCAATTCTGGGATGGCTATAGCCAGCTGTAGCCTCCATCCTCCCACTCCCACCTTTCAGCCGGACCTGGTGGCATGGCGCAGAGCTGCATTGCAGCACGTCCAGGAATAACTCTATAAAATTGACTCCTTTATATTTTCTTAATAAAAATATTTCTCTGACTTTACTTGGATATAGCATTAATATTAAAATCAACTAATAATATAGATCAAAAACTATATTACCTACATATAGTTCCAAACCCTGGTTTGAAAAAAACCTCGCCCTAGAAAACAGCTCTGCCCTGCAAAAACCCAGGTTTGAAAGAAACATCTCCCCAGAAAAGAGCCTTGCCCTGAACTAGCCCAGGTTTGAAGCAGGGGTGTGTGATGGACAGCACTAAGTTTCAATAGCTACCATTAACACCTCAAGACCTACAGCAGGCAGGGAACCACCAAGTCCTCTCACAACAAATGTCTGTGCTCAACCCCCACCCGCTTTTGGAATGGGGCTCCGTTAACACCCATGCTACATCTGTAGGACTGGCTGAGCATTGCAGATTCCTGCATCCCGCTCTGCTCCCGTAACCTGCTTTTTTGAGTTCAATCCCCTCCATCTCCCAGAAATTAATCAGTCGTTCATTGCAAAAAAAGTCTCTGATGTCAAAGAAAAGCAAGTCCAGTATACAGGCAACAGGGCAGGAGGCTGATATAGCTATCAACCGTGTCCTCAAGCAGAGCCATCCCTAGGGGCATGCAGGGCCCGGGGCATATCAGCCTGTGCAGGGTCTGGGGGTTGGGGGTTGAGAAGCGGCCAGAGCTGGCAGCGCTTGGCGGTGGCACTCAGCAGTGGCTTCATGTGGTGGGGCCTGTATGGCACTGTCTGCGGGGCCCCACAAAGCATGGAGCCTGGTTCCCAAGTGGACCCGAGAAGAACTGAAGGACTTGATCAACATTTGTTCAGAGGAAAAGATCATTGAGCAGCTGGAAAGTAGGAGGAATAAGCTGGTGTTTAGTGCAGTAGTGAAAGAAATGAAGATGCGAGGGCACAACCAGGACTGGACACAGTGCTAGAGCAAGATCAAGGTATCTGATCAAGATGTGCACCTGAACCTTGGACCCCAGCTGTCATCACTGGCAAATGAAGAGTTGTTTGAAACAGCACGGAAGGTTGTTTAACCTGCAGTACTGAAAAACCAGTAAATCCCCAAGTTGCAACAGCATGGCACATAGGACGGGGGTACTATAGGTTGGGAGTGATGGGCACTGCCAGGGCCAGGGATGCCTAGGTTGCAAGTTAGGTT
>NW_005842601.1:671547-690846 GCF_000455745.1 Alligator sinensis | reverse complement strand
TGAGACTGTGAAATCATGATGGTGCAGCAGTGCAAGGGACCATGGCAGCTACAGGCTGGCTGCACTCAGTACTAGGAGTGGTGGTAGGAACGGTTGGGCTGCACTCAGTGCTAGGAGCTGGTGGGTGCCAGTTGCTATAAGGGCATATCACCTGCTGCCATGAGTCTGAGTGAGTGTGTGCGTGGGGGTGGGGTGGGGTGGGGGGAAGTGCCCTTGTGCAATCACAAATGGCGTGGCAGCCAGCACAAAAAAAAAAAAGGCAGCTACGGGTTGCCTGCACTCATTGCTATGACAAGCTGTGTGCCATTTGCTCTGTCTGACTGAAAGGCAAATGAAAGCAGTTCATGGCACTCCCCTGTAGACACGCAAGCAGTTAATTCCTGGACTGAATTTGAGGCAGATTATGTAGTAACTGTGCTGTTCTCATTAAGGGCTGCCAGCTGCCATGGGTCTGACTGTGGGGTGATTTTGTGCAATTGCAAATGGTGTGGCAACCAGCACAAGAAAGAAAAAAAAAAAGCAGCAGCTACGGGCTGTGTTTAGTCAGGGGTAGGGGCAGATAATGGGTTGATGGCACCATTGCCACCCTGGCCAGGACATGGCCAAGGCGTGAGTGGTGGGGGCATGGGTGTCCGTACAGGAGAATGAACGTTGATTCATATTGGGCTGGTTGGACTGCAGCATCTGGTATGCAACACCTGGCGTCCGAAGAAACACATTGCACCTAGTTATCCAAACAGGGCAGCTTAACTCATCCATCAGTAAGTGCAATTCAAAGCAACATCTGCTGGACAAAGGGGTGAACTACAAACAAGTCGCATTGCCATCTGGAGGACAAAGGGGCTCATTACAAGTCTTTGAGTGCATTTCTGTTTACATGCGACAAATCCACGGACGCGATGTTTTAATTCATGCCAACCCAAGCTAGACTACATCTGGAGGAGTTTTACTTTAGTTTGCCAGAAAGACTTTTAAAGCATCAGGAAAACTCATAAGTGCAAACGGTAACGCTGCTGGAATGCAAGAAAGGGCAAAAACGTGACGTGTACAAGAGCCCATGAACAAGACTCTTAATTGTCCTGGTCAAACTACTAACTGACAGTAGGTTGCCTACTAACTTACAACAAATCATACTTTAATTATATTAATAGACCCACCCCAATAGCCTGTCAATTAGTCATTTAGTCAGTCTACTAACTTTATCAACATTTCTTTATTATAAGAAAACAAACCTCTGCAAAATCCCAAACATGGTAACAGTTTACGTGCTGGAGATGGTTTCAGTTTATAGGTTTGGGGGTATTTTTTCCCTAAATCTAAACAAGAACTTTTTGCATAAAGCCCTTAAGACCAACGGCAGTCCCAGCTGTTATCAGTGACTGAACTACCGTGGCTCAGGATCTAGTCATGCCAGATCCATCACCTCAAGCCATGAGTGCAGCTGAGTCAACAAAGTAAGGGAGAAGGGAAAATTGACTAAGAAAGCCTTTGAAAAAATTCAGTATGAAGCAGCCAGCAAGATGGGCTGCTGTCTGGCATTTAGGTTATTTTTCCAAACTGCTAAGCTATTGTGATCCAGAGTGTGAAATCCCCCTACATTCCCTGAGTACATCCCTATTACAGCAAGTGACTTAGACAAAGATGGTTAAATCTGTGTGGTTAACCATTGTTCCACCTCATCAAAGAATAATTCTTATGAAGGGAAGTGAGCTCTGTTGAGCAGGGAGAATATCATACAGAGCAACAGAAGGAAATGGAGGAGGGTGTTAGGATAGTTTTTAAACAAACCATGTGGCATACTGGTGCATTTTGTTACATCATATAGGAAGATTGATGGGCCTGGAATACTCTGGGTAGGTTCCAAGCAAACCAGAGACCTGTTCACCTCCTGTCTCCTAATAAAGGCTTCGCTGTGTGAGAACTGCTATTCCTCCCTCTTTTCCTCTCCCAATGAATCACTCCTTTGTAGTCTTATGTGGCTCTTATACTTAATGTGAACCAAGTGGCTAGTGCAGGAAGGAGGAGGAATGTACTCCCCTTCCATCTGACATGGAAATACAGAGCCTGATCCAAAGCCCAGTGAAGTTGATAGGAGCCTTTCTTTTAACATCAATGGCTTTAGAATTAGGCCCAGAACAGGCTCCAGGAATCTGCAGATGGGAATCTACAGACAGCACCTCACTAATCCAGCCCCACCAAAAGTCCACCCATTTCTCTGCTCAGTTCTGAGCTGGTCTAAATTGGAATTGGCTTCAGGGAAGCGATGCTGATTTATACCAGCTAAAAATCTGACCTTTTTCCCTTGGAAGAGTCAGACACTTTTGGTAATAACGGGTACTGTCTGGATTCTTTTTTCCCTCAATGGAATATCATAAAATCTCTAAAACTGGAAGGAGCTGCTGATTGGGAGCAATGGTGGTAAGGATAAAGAGTTGGGCATTTGGCCAGTATAAAGGAGACATATGGAGATTTGTCGTCTTTGTGCTTGGCGCACTATCACCTATCCTGTTAATTCAGGTACCTTCTTACCGCAGTTCAAAGCTCTCTTTAATACCTCACTTCTCACATATCATTTATGGTTCTTGGTCCGATTCAATCTGTTCTTATCTAGTTTGGCTCATATCCAATGGTCTCTGGTAGCTAGAGACTGGCTTAATCCCCAAAGAATAAGGGTTAATATCCTTCTTTTTGGGGTGGAGGGGGGTGGGTATGACAACCCTAACATTTCTGTGGAGACCAAGAACAAACCGATTCCTTTCTAAAATGTATACGTTCTTGGCTTTAAAGGCTTCCTGTGACAGTGAGTTCCATAGGTTAATTTCATGTTCAGTGAGAAAAATCCTTTTATTTGGTTTTGGATTTTCTACTCCTTATTTTCATCTAGTGTCACCTATGAAAATATTATATAATGTCCATTTGTTTGACACGTATCTCCTTCCTTAAGCCCCTGCTTAACAATGGGATCTGTTTATGATTCTCGTTCATGTTATGTCACATGTAGCTGATGTGATTTTTATAGAACGATCTGTTTAGAACTGGATGTAGTTCGGATGGACTCAGAAAACAACCAGTGAGAGTGGAGCTACAGAAATTGTTTATAAAACGTCCCTCACAAGAAGAGTGATTCTTGATATTTTTTCAGCCCAAATTCTTTTTTCCTTATGAAAAGTAAGAATTGTAGTTTGAAAGCCTCGAGTGCACCACAGCCCTCTGTCTGGGAGAGGACAGGCAATGCATCACGGGAGGTATCAGCCAAGTGGGGAGCCTGGTCTGAAGGACAATGAGATTATGAAGCATGTGAACTGCAGCTCCCTTGAGGCACTGTGGCAGCCTTTCCAAACTGAAACAGCTAGGCTTTCTAAGAGCACATTTTCAGTTTCTAAGTGTTATGCTTACTGTTCTTAAAACAATTAAATTCTCATTTTTCTTCAGAAGGCAAATATCTTTTGAAGAAAATGTAGTTTGGTCAAAAACCCCATATTTCATTGACCAGTGTTAACAGTAATAATATTGGTGAAGAAACCCAATGGCACTGCAACGCTACGGGAAATCTAGTCTGGTGCCTTTCTTCAGATTCCAGGCACAGCAGCTATCAGGAGTCCCTTACCTGCATCCTCACTGAAATCATTTTCAAAATGTGAAACAAAGCTGTTTCTTATTCAATAAAATTCAGCATCTAATAAGCAACACAACAGGTATATGGGAGTAAAATGTTGTGAAAGTCTTATGTCAGTGACATTTCTTGCCTCTGGCATCCTACAGTGAAGATCATATACTTATTGAACTTGGATCTAAAGTTGATTTTGAAGCAAAATTCACCACAAAGCTTTGTGTTTTTGAGGCTTTAAAGAACTCCAGAAAACAAGGCCTTCCTGGATACCATTCCAGTCTAATGAAAAGTCATAAGTGGTACCTACGTGCTAAAAGCTAGGTCAACTTCATATCCAGAATTTATTTACCCAAGAGCTCTGAATGATTTCATTGATCATAAAAACAAAACTTCAAAAGTCATATTTTATTTCACAGAGGAGGTATTTGCAGTAA
Organism: Alligator sinensis; assembly: GCF_000455745.1. Classification (NCBI taxonomy): domain Eukaryota; kingdom Metazoa; phylum Chordata; order Crocodylia; family Alligatoridae; genus Alligator; species Alligator sinensis. Next base: position 686,802 of record NW_005842601.1, on the reverse strand, counting down.
GGTCAGGTCAGGTCAGGAATTTGAGCCCTGAGAGTGAGACCAGCCCTAAAGAACTGATTTCAGATCTACCTGGGAATCGGCCAGTGTTTTCTGAATCGTCCCAATGTGGAGGCAGAAGCAGGAATATCCATGTCTGAAAACGTAGTGAGGCACAAGCACTGGACAATGAGTCAGGGTGGTTTAAAACAAGGCTATTCAACTGGCACCATCAGACCTCACATGGTCTGTGTGGGATTAATTTGTGGACCCTGGGCTCCTATCCAGTGGCAGCCTGCCCATGCCCCACACACAGATCTGGGGGGTACATGACCCCCCCCCCGCTTGTTGGGAGTGCATGCACTGGCAGGAGTCACCCTTCCCCCATCTCTGCACCCCCCCTCCCCCCAAACAAGCCACTCGTGGCTTCATGCCATGCCCCACCCTGGCTGGGCAGCGCCTGTTGGGACCCCTTTACTTCGGCGCCCAGGTCAGTCATCCTGTTCACCTCCCACTTTGCTATGGCACTGTCTATTAGGGGTGTGCAAAGCGATCAATATTTGATTCAGATTTGGATTTGGCCTGATTTGGGGGACAGTGATTTGATTTGCTGATTCAGATCACTGTCCCAATTTGATTCAGACGAATCTGAAGATTCGATTTTGATTCGGAGAATCAGTGACTCAGCCATACACACAGCTTTATATGTTTTTTCTACATACCTCAAGGTACCTGACATGGCTTGTGAACGCTGCGATGGTGGGGCAGATGGAGCGTCCCACAGGAGTGTAGGGGGCTCCCCTGTGCACTTGGGGGTGGCCCCAGAAGTGGACTGGAAGTACTTCCAGTTCACTTCCAGGTCCACTGCCAATCGCACGGGGGACCCCCCCCCCCAACAACCCCTAGCTCAGCGATTGGCCATGGGGGGACCCTGGGTGCCCCCCCAGACCCAGGAGACACCAATCACTGAGCTGAGGGCTGGGGGTGTTCTCTGTACACTCCACGACGAACATGGAAGTACTTCTGGTCCACTTCTGGGTCAACTGCCGAGCACGTAGGGGATGCCCCCGCACTCCCATGGGATGCTATGTCCACCCCAGCATTGCAGTGTTCACAAGCTGCCTGGTATCTCAAGGTATGTAGAAAAAATGTATAAAGCTATGTCTATGGCCGAATCTCTCCAAATCCAATTGGAGGCTTCCGATTCAATTCAGAGAGATTAATGGGTCTCCTGATTTGGATTTGGAGATTGGCCACTGAATCAGGCCAAATCTCCTCTGAATCAAATTGGAGATTGAAACTTCGCACAGCCCTACTGTCTGTTACTGACCTGCAAACTCCCTCCTACACCATTTTTGAGAATGCCCCACACAGACCTGCCACCACATCTCACCCATTCTCCAAGGGGATAAAGCAGACTGAATCATGTCCTATGCAGTAGTAATGAATGCTGCTGAATGACTGGGCCAATTAACCTTCCCCATGCTAATGAGCCTGTCTGTAGTGCTCATTGTGCTCATAGTTTGTGGAAGAGATCCACAAGCTCAGAGCTGTGTGCATTCCTATTGGGCTTCCCCCTTAGCTCTTAGAGCAAGAACTGTTTGTAGACTTTCACAAGACTCCCCTTCTGTTGCTTATGTAGCCACTAGCCAGGTCACACTCCAGAGAAAACCCTTTCATAAGAGCTGCAGCTGTTGCACTGTTGAAGGCCGCTGCTTTGTATTTCATGCTGTAGTTATCTTGGAAGCTAGGGGGCTATCTAAAACCTAAAACATCTCATTTGTACATAGGTGTGTTACAGCAGCATCATCCGGGCTCTCCATATTATGTAGACCTCAGCCCTAATTAGAAAGTACCGCTCTACAGACTCCATGGGCTCTCCAGAGTCCATTCAGTCTCCATGCTAGATCAGGCCAGATCTCTCCTGAGCAGATTGGGGATGGTTGGATGAAGATGTGCCTAAAAAAGAAACAATTGTTCCGACCTGGTTCTTTAAAAAAGGGAAGTGGGAGGGGATGGTTAATTAACTTAGCAGTCAGCACTGTGGCTGCCCCATGGAAATAATAACAATTATAATGAACCCCTACAGAATTAGATTTGGTCTGGAAATGAGAAGAGACTTGTTGTGGATGAAAAGGTAAATGAGATGGAAAATCACATTGCTAGGAAAAAATGTTGGAGAGAAGAAAGAAAGCGCTTTCAAGAGTAGTGGCTGGTATATCTTGGTGGCATTCCAAAGCCTTAAGGTCTCATTCCCCATTGTCCCGTATCCCTGCACAATCAATGCCACCAGTCGCAGCAAAAGCAAAGTCAACATAGAGTGCTTCCATTCTGCTTGGTAATGTTTTGGCCTTCACTTTGCACAGAGATGAATGATGGAGTTGGCAGAAAACAAGGAGAAATTACAAAATGCTGTGATGTCGTTTTAAAATTATTTTTACCTTCATACTTTAAAATGTTGAGAAAATCTTAACATTTGAAAATTTTTGATCATCTCTATCAAATGATCACAAAACAAGAGCAAGGAGAATTGCAACATCTCTTTTTTTTTGAAATATTGATTTGCAGCACCTCTAATACTGAGAAAAGAGCAGGTAAGGTGCTGGGTGGAATCGCAACACAAGTGCAGGGGAAGGTGGATCAGGTCTTTCAATTACGGGCTTTGAGTCTTCATGGGTTGCACCTGGTGTAGTCATTTGCACATATGAAAAGGGGGCATAAAACATGGGTAAAATCAAAGTGGTCACACTTAATGCTCACCTTGCAAGGGTTCAAGTAGCTTCACAAAGTAAAGAAGTAGTCGGGGTATGTCCCAAGTTTGTACTCAGACTTATAATTAAACAACTTCCAATAATGAGTAGGGCTGGTTAGGAATTTTTCTCTGAAGCTTTTTTATTGAAAAATTCCAGACCATGGAAACCAAAAGCTGGCCATGAAGAGTGTTTTGACAGTTGTCTTATTATTTGAAAGAAAAAAAGGAAATAAAAAAGAGTTCACATTCTTTTAAGCACTGTCTAAAGAAAAAAATGCCAATTTTTGGTTCAAAATGACTTTTTGTTTCAAAATTAGCATAACTTATTATAATAAAGGTAAGACTGTTAAAAGGTCAAAATCCAAACAGGATATTTTTAAGTTACTGAAGAGAAACATTTTGACTGAATTAATCTAATCTTCTTTCTTTCTTTATTTTTATTTATTGAAAATTTTGAATTTGTCACTTTCCATCTTGATTTGGGGTAGGAAAAATGTTCAGAATCTTATAAACTGTTGCAAGAGGGGTAGACCATTTCCAAACTAGTTCTAATGATGAGTATATGTGCTCAGAGAAAGCTGCTTCTCTTTTTTTCTCATTTCCTTGGGTAAATTAGGCCCAGTGTATGCTTGAAAGATATATTGACATAATTAAATTTGATAGGGCTGTGATATTTACTGATATAGTTATACTGGTACAAGCCCAACTATGGACACTGTTATAATGTGGTCGAAAGGTCTCAGATAGATGAAACTTTTAATAGGGGACTAGCATAAAGCACTCAGTAATAAATTAAAATAATTGTTTCCATACATGAAGGTGGTTGACTTGGAATATAGTGAAAGTGGCATAACTTTCTGGTGTAGACAAGGACTTACAGCCTCTTTTTGACTTGCACATATAGCAAGAATGAAATGCTGTGTCTTTATGGAGATGCAGTGGAAACAGCAACACACATACATACCTCATTTTAAATAATCCAAGTTTTCTTTCCCCTTTAAAACATCTGTTGCCGAAAAGTGGATAGTATATTTTTTTCTTCTTTGAAATTTTCTAAAAAATGTTCTCCAGAGCTCAGCTGAAGATATATGCCAAGTTTCGGCAAGAAGGGAACTTTTATTGCCATTATAAGCCCTTAAAATATGGTTTTTATAAAGCAAGTGCCAACATACCCTTAAATACAGTCTGGCAAATGTGAGGTTTCAGTAACGATCCTGCCTGATTTCCAATGCACATCTAATGAGAAGCTCCCAAATGGCAAAAAGAAAACAATTGAGAATTTACAGTGTAAAACTGGCCTGGTAATTGTATTAACAGTCCCATATAAGCAGAATCAGGCTCCCAGCTGTAGCTGTAACCCATAAAAAGCACGCCATTAATTTTATGAAGAGAAGTAGCCATTTTAGTCCTCTGAAAGCTCTGGAGTCTGTAAAGATAAGGTGATGGACTTTTTTCACAGCTGCAATAGCTACATCTGGAAAACAGGTCTACCGTTATACATTGAATCTCCAGGAAGCCCAGCAGAAATGTATCCCAGCTAAATATATTAACCACAACTGCATCTTCAGATATAAAAGTACCGGTGTTTATGTATGCACTTAGCATAAAAAGCACTGCATATTTTTCTCTTGGCATCAAACTACAATGCTCATGAGAAATATCAAAAATGTGGTCACTTATGGTCACTATAATAGTTGGTCAGTGCCAGTAAATCTGTACATTTTGTCAAATATCACATTGTCAACAAATAATACAAAATACCCAAACAAGCAGACTTAAAAAACCTCTCTCCGTGTAATTTAATTATTCCCAGCCTTGAGATTAATCTTTCCTGGCTGGCTATGTGGTCATATATTTCATAAGCCTGCTAATTTGCTGTTAAATTTGCTATTTATATGATCCTAAATGAATTGTTAGGGTTTATTGAACAGAAAAGATTTTCTTTGTAATTTTTTTTTCTTTTACTAAGAGCAAATTCTTTAAAGGAGAAGTTTTTTCACACCATCAAGGCCACGTTCTCAACTTATTGACAGCTTTATGAGCACTGTTGGAGAGGCACCAGCTTCCTTTTTTCTGCAGCACTCTGGCTTTCCATCGAGTAAAAAGGCAGTTTTTTAATTAGGGCCTGAGAGCCTTCATTTCACTCCAACATTCCCCAGGTACAAAGCAACACACTGGCCTTTCTATAGTTAATCATTTTTCCAGACTTTCAGCCCACTAAAATTAGGTGGGCTTTTAGGTCAAATGTTTACCTGGCTCAGGGCCATCTCAGGGACTTATTTATGTCTATGCATCTGCATTTGGTATGCATCTGCATTCTGGCTTTGCTCTCCAGTTGACCAGGGTGGCTTCATGTACTGCAAAAAAAAAAAAAAAAAAAATCAAGCTTGTACATAAAAAAAAAAAAAAATCTTATTCTTCCTGCTAATTCTTGTAAAAAAGAATAAAAAAAGAAAGTGCAAATCTTTCATTTATTTCCCTTCTCTTCTCTCTCCCCAGTTTATAGATGTCTTTATTATTTACTTTGTACTGGGGTAGCTCCCATTCTCACCAGCCCCACTGGCTCACTTTCAGATCTGTTTATGGGAGTTTTAAAGTTTTATATTTGTGGTTACATTTAAACTCCTCATCATCATTATGGTCATGGGCAGCCAAATCCTTCCTTTTTAAAGGGATGGTTGCAGCTTTGTTCCTCTTAAAATAAAGAGCAAAAGTATTCCAATAATGCCATGGGTTTGGCTGTTGTTCTAAGTGTTGGGTTTGCTTTGTCCAGGTCTTTCACTCTATTAATTGTGCTTTTCTCAAGTATCTAAATCGGGCTTAGGGAAGTTAGGTACCCAAATCCCACTGAAATCCCTGCAAGAATAGGATGTGTGACTCCCTTAGTCTTCCTTTGAAAAACGCTGTGAAAAGTCCTGCAGAGAAGTCATCTGTTTCCAGAAAAGACATATAATCCATGCTGTCATGGCACTTTGACAATAAACCTCGATCCCGACCTGGAAAGACAGCGAGAGGGAAGTGGACAGGGAAGGTAAGTCTCCACGTGGCGTTCTAATGCTGGCCTGTTTGCTGACAGTATCAGTGAGGGGGATAATTGCAGCTGGTGGGTTTTGTTAGTAGATCTTCAGAGGATGTAGGTCTGGATCAGACCCATGACCCATTTGCTCCAGCATTCTACTTTTGACTATGCCTGAGTCCAGATGTTTCAGAACGGGGTGCAAGGAAGATGTGGGATGATTTGTGCCCCAGGAGAGGCTTTTGCTAATCCTTCCTAATTAGATATTGGTTTATGTCCTAAAGCACAAGGCTTTAGATCTCATCCAAATCTCTTCTTTTAAAGCATTTACTGCTATAACTGTAGAATTTTCACTGGAAACTGGATCAAGACCTACGACAGTGATGAGCAGAGTAGGAATCGAAGAGCTGATCTGCCAGGAAGGCCCCTGAATAGTGATCAGACTGAAACGAACTCTAGTCACTACTGTCAACCTGGGAAACCCTTAACCCAGCTGTGCTATGTATGGTAAAGCCTAGGTTTGAATTTCACAAGAGCCTTTCAATCACAGAGTCATCTGTGCTCCCATGAAACCAACTGCAGCTGGATAGGGAGTTCTGGGAGACATAGATTTGTCAAAACTGAAACTGTTCATGGAACAGGGTCAGTGTGAATGCATGTCCTGATTAAAACAAATTATAAAAAAAAGTTATGAAATGGTTGCCACATCCAGTTTTGACATTTTGAACTGTGCCCTTTTTTTCCTTTCAAAATACATTTTTGCTTTGAAAAAATTCTATTTCATTTATGCTACAAACAAGATTTAAAAGCTAAACAAAGGTCAACAGTGAAACAGTGCTTTGAGGACATCAGAACATTTTGATTGATCTGATCCAGGATTTTTGTTGGTTTGTAAAAAATGTTGAGATTCCACTGTTCCTTCCTGCTTTGAGATGGAAGGGAAATGGACATCTCGAGTGGTCTGCGGGGACAGGAAACCCCTTTTCTGCCCCACTCTAATCCAGAAACTTCTCCTTCCTTTGATCCCTGCTCTCCTTCCTCTGCCAGTCTGTGCAAATGGACTGATGGCCCCTTCTTAGGTGCTCTAAGAATTATTATGTGAAATGGTTTTCAGGAAGGAAGAGGGATGAAGGGGTGTAGAGAGAAAAAAGGAAAAAAAAAAAAAGAGAGAAAAAAGGCAAAAAAGAAAAAAGAAAAGAAAAGGAGCGTGTAGGAGGAATCTAAAAGAAAGAGTGAAGTCAGGCACAAACTGTGATCATTTGCACTGATTTTTCAAAAATAGCTGCATGCATTCAGCCTTGTAATCTTTCCAGCTCTGCCTCTGCAACCCATTTGCTTAAAATTTCCTAACTACCCCCACCCTCCTTTCCACCCCAGATAATGGGCAAAATAAAAAAATAGTTTCCACACTGAGTCCATTTATAGCATGTCTGGGATGTGAAGTGACCACACCATCTCATCTAGCTGAAAACCAGCTTCTGTGCTGCATACAACAGCTATGAGACTGACAGATACATTTTGGTAATGGCAGCGAGTGTTCAATGGCAATAAATTTATTTGTTTAGGGATTAGAGCAAAAATCCTGCTATTTTCCAATAGAGGGGAAACATATTTTTTCTTTATGTGCTGCTTTATACCTGGCATATTAGAACTGAGTGAGTGAGTCAGAATCACCGTCAGCTGAACTCCAGCCTCTCTAGGGAAACTCCCCTGCTGCTTTATTCTTGTTTGAAATCAATAGCACAGTCAAACTGAGTTTTGTTATCCTTTACTTCAATCCCCCTGTTGCTGACAATAATGTCTCTCTCTCTCTTTTTCTGCCCGGTAGGACCCTACCAGTTGCTCTTTTCTTAGCTTCTGACTACCTACTGTTTTTCATTTTTGGCCCCTCCTTCCCTCTCTCCAGCTTTTAACATTTTGAGGATGCTTTGAAATAAGCTGTACTGAAACCCCCTCCTGACTCACTCCTTAAGAGTGGGCTTACTCTGGGGACTGCAACACATGTTGATGCTAGCTGAAAAGAGAAGTAGCATCACCATAAAATATTAGGAGAAAGCAGCTTTGCTGCAAATTTCAGCCTGGATTCTGGCTAAAAAATATTTCTCCCCAAATCTTGTTAAAATATACCAGCCTTGAGGTCCATGCTTTTGTCCTTTACCTCCCTTTCTGGAAACAGCCCAGAGGCAGTCTCAAGAAGTTTTTTTTTCATACTTTGGTAACAACATAGGGAGATTGGATATGGTAGACATAGGTTGCAGATATAGCAGAGAAAAAAGACTTCTCTCAATCCACAGCTAGGACAGATGGATTTTTCCCGCTTCCTACAAGTGTGGAACACTTAGGTATGTCTAGTGTGCCCCACAAATCTCTTTTTCTGCTTGGTCCATGGAGGATATGAATCAACTACTGTCCCCACTAGAAGACCAAGTCTGATATGAAACCCACTGAAGTCAATGGAAAGATTCCCAGTGATTCCAGCACAGGTGACAATACTCTGCCACCTTAAACTATAAGCAGTCGTTAGCTTTTGAAATTCCCCAGTTAGAGCTCTAGTTGTGACCAACTAACAAGAAACATCCCTATATCTAGCCACAAATACTTTTTGCTTTATGACAGCAGTTCTCCAATGCAGAACTGCAAGGGAACTAAGGCACAACCTGAAAGATACTACTGTCTTTCAAATAATAGCCAAAACCAAACTCCCAGATCCAAACACTTCTCATTATAGGGAGGTTCAAATCCAGATCTACCTTTGAGCCTCAGGTCCCATTTCTATATCAAATAAATATACATTGAGCTATTTTTGACATGACACTACTGACAGAGAAACCCTGGCAAAGCATCCTGCTTTGAATAAGACTAATTGGATACAAGTTTCAAATGCTGGGCCTAATTCTGTAGTTACAATTCAACCTCTGCAGTAATTATTGCGTGCAGAAAAAAGAGGCCTATCATTTTACTCCCAGCATAATATTAATGTAAAGGGGCTTTTCTGTTGTTTTTTGTTTAGCGGTCACTGCTAATGAATGTGTAAACACCTCCCAGCATAGATTTTCTAGTTTACCAGGGTTGGAGTTCAGATTAATAACACGCCTCCCTGTATGAAGCGCTCCTTTCGTTAACCTCATGCATCCACTAATTAGTGGGTCACTTGCAGGTCAGAGGTGTGCTTATGCTGTGTTTCTTGGCTGTCTGTTGTGTTATTATAGCAACTGTAAATGCCACATGCAGCAGAATTGTGAAGTGTGTTTGGAAGGCTATCTATATAATTAGGGTATGTTATCCTGAGGTGGAGCATGCCAGCTGACATTCAAGAGGCAATAATAACTACACTTCTTTTTTTTTCTCCTGCAACAAATTGATTGTCAAGTAGAAAATGGAGAATCACACTGTGCTTTGCAATAGTTTGGGTATCTACTCTAGGGTTTACAGCCCAGCAGGACAACCATAAATAAATTGACAAATAAATAAATGCCACACTTGAGTTGGCTGCAACTGCACAATGTGTGGCATGCGACATTCTCCATGTGTAGTGCTGTCAACAGTGAATGCTCAGAAGTCATGCATATGTTCCATTCAAAATTTATGTGATTGGTGTAAAGATCATGAGACCTCTACAAGAGTATATATTGGAATGGTTTTTATTTGTTCTGCCTTTCTAAGCTTGTGAGATTTCTGTTTTCCAGCTTTCTTTTATATCAATGATGCTCAACCTTCAAGCCCTGCAGGCCAGAGGAGTGGCATGGGACTGATCTACAGGCCATCTCAACCCATAGACGAGGTTGGTCCATGGGCTAGATCTAGCGTATGGTTGTGGGGTTTTGTCTGCAGTTGCGATCTGGTGTGCCGGCTTGCCCCTGTGCACTGGATCCACCTGTGGAGTGGCCTCAGATGCTGGTCTAGCCCCACACACAGGGCTGTGTCATTCAGCCCACAGGGCACCCTGCAGGTCTGGAAATTTGGCAGTGGCGGAGTGGTGGCAGTGTTAATTGTCAACAATTAATGGAAACTCCCTACTCTGGAAACCCTGGTAATTAATGCTGCTACTGCTTCCTTCCTGCCAAATTTGCAGACCCATGGGTTGGATGACTTGGCCATGCAGGCCAGATTCAGCTCATGGGCAGGACGTGGGGCACCACTATTCTATACTGTGGGACATTATTACTTTTTGTAGAAAAGCTGAGATACATTATCACAAGACTCCATGAGCTTCGGCTTGATGAAAATCCCACCCCCCATGCTGACATTTGTGCCTTTGGTTTAGGTGACACATTGATACAAGGAAACCACATGGGAACATGGGAGTATGGTTCCAAATAGCCATGCTCACTAATGCAAAATAAAGACCTAGTTATGTCTTTAGCCAAGGTGGTCAAACCATGGCCTGGGAACCACATGTAGTTCCTGGGCAGTTTAAATGAAGCTACTGAAGAAAGAGTAGTAGTTAAACGGAAGCACTCTTTTTCTATCTGTTCACTTACTATTTTCTGGTTTTGATTTTCTTCAGTTCTTGCTTATTATTTATTCTAAGCAAGTCATTTAATGACAAATTATTATACTTAGAGCTAGGGCACTTCGTGCAGAGCACTGACTGGGGTGCACACACCTTGGAAGTGTTGCAACCTGCAGCTCTTGGAGGTATCGAGATATTGGTTTGAGGCTAGAAGGGTTAGGAAGTTTGGCCAGTTCTGTATTATATGATGCTACTTGGTTATGTCTTGGCGGGTTCTTCTACAGAAGACAGGGATGTCCACTAGAGGGCTTAAATTATTTAAAGGGGTACTGCCCAATTTTGATCCACCCAATGAGATGAATGGAAAAAAAGATGAATTGGCAACCATGCAGTGAAGTGGCTTTTTCTCAGTGCAAAGTGAATGCAAAGTGGATGAAAATCATTAACATTCTTATTTGGTAGCATTTTACATTCGCTTTCCCTCAATATGAGTGATCATATAAGCTGCAGGGTGATGGAGAACTGTTTTTTTTGAGTTAAATCAGTGTCATCTACTGCTTACGTAAAAAAAAACTCAGGAAGAGAAGGGGGTGGTAATTTAAATGTTGTGAAGGAAAAATGCATAAAATGCAGACAGAGGAAAGGCTGAAATGTGAATATTTGAGGCACTCCAGAAAGCTCCCCAAGGTAGCAATGCAAAGCTGTGGATCCTGTTTGGTTTGTGAAATGATTTAGAAGAGGATAGAGATTTATATTCTGTGCTCTCTCCACAGTATCCTGCTATTAACAAAATACATTTCAAAACAAAACGGAAAGAAAAGGCCAGAGAAACTAAAACTCCCTACTCAAATCTGGCCTAAGGCCTCGGCTCAGAGGCCTTCCAAACCACACAAGCCCCAGACAGCCATGCATGCTAGCTATGTGCAGAGCTGCCCTGCAGAGACGACAAAGGATAACCCTTCGTAAAATGCCAAAAGGGGGGATCTAGCCTACTGTGCATCAGGGCATTGCAGAGCAACTTGAGCAGACTAAGAAGGGAGAGGGAAGACGAACAGTTCAGAGAGTGCAGGTATTTGCCCCGTTATTTTCACCTACATTTCGTGGATCAAGCTAGGACCAGGAGAAGTGCTGAAACACCAAGATAAACACTGTTCCCACGGCAAGGAGGAAGTATGTGAAATCCCTTGAGAAAGTTTGTTCTTTAATGAGTTCAAGACCAGACTCTAGCCTGGAGCATTGTGGGTAATTTGGGGAAGCACTATAATTGGGACATTTATGTAGATCCCAGATTTAGCTCTGTCTGCCTCTCTGTCTATCTTTCTATTCATCCATCCATGTGTCCATCCATGCATGCACCCCTCCCCACTCACTTGACGCCCAGCTGAAGCCCTAGCCACCTGGCCGGGCCTGCGCTTCATCAACTTTGCTTCATGCTTTTTGGCTCCAGTAAGCATAGCACAGTGCCCTCCTTCTGTGTGCACAGTGCCCTCCCTTATGGCAGCTTTGTATGCCTTGACACAATCTGGAGGCAGCATCCAGTGGCAGCAGCACCCAAAGGCAGCAACACCAGGGAAGACTTGCTTGGCTTGGTGCATCCTGTACAATCTGCCCATTGCCAGGAGCATCGGCAACCTCCAGTGGTGACCGCTGCCTAGGTAAATTCAGCAGTATCAGTGGCCACCCTCTTCTGCAAGGATGATATGGAGATGATGTTTTCCCATGCTTTCCTGTACAGCACCCAGATGTAGCTGCTCTTTGCTGCCTTCAGCACCCTCTTTGGCATGCTAGACTTGGACTTCACTGAAACAATGTACATTTTCTCTGTCCCATAAGGAGCATCCATAGGGAGTATGATCTGCCTAGCTAATTGCCTGCTGGGCCAGATCAAGAAGGTGACCTTATAGAGTCATAGATGTTTGGGTCAGAAGGGACCTCAGCAGATCATCGAGTCTGACCCCTGGCTCCTCTTAAAGACCCCCAAGTTCTTTCTGATGTCTAACCTAAATCTGTTCCCCGTTAGTTTGTGGCTGTTGTTCCTAGTTACTCCAAAGGGTGCCCTGGTAAATAGAGCATCTCCTTTTTCTTGCTGCCTCCCCTCTCCCCCCTCACCCTGATGAATTTGTAGGCAGCAACAAGATCACCTCTCAGCCTTCTCTTGCAGAGACTGAAGAAATCCTGGGCCTTCAATATCTCCTCGTAGGGCTTTGCCTTCAGGCCCCTAACCGTACAAGTGGCCCTCCTCTGAACCCTCTCGAGGTTGTCCACATCTGTCTTGAAGCGTGGCACTCAAAACTGGACGCAATACTCTAACTGCAGCTTGCCCAATGCTGCATAGAGGGGAAGTATCACCTCCCTGGATCTGTTTGTCATGCACCTGCTAATACATGATAAAGTGCAGTTAGCTTTACTGATTGCTTCATCACATTGATGACTCATATTCATCTTGTTGTCAACAATGACTCCAAGATCCTTTTCCACTGCTGTGCTGCTGACAAGGTCATCCCCCAGCTTGTAAGTATGTTGGTGATTCATTCTCCCTAAGTGCAGCACCTTGCACTTGTCCTTGTTGAACTGCATCCTATTCTGTTCCGCCACTTTTCAAACCTGTCCAGATCTGCCTGGATGTGTTCCCTACCCTCTAGTGTGTTAACTTTACCCCATATTTTGGTATCAACTGCGAATTTGGACAGACTGCTTTCCACACCCTCGTCCAAGTCATTGATGAAGACTTTGAACAGCACAGGTCCAAGGACTGAGCCCTGTGGGACTCCACTGCCCACATCTTCCTAGGTCGATACCCACCCATTCACCACCACTCTCTGGGTATGACCCCTTAGCCAATTTGCCACCCACCTGACCATGTAATCATCTACATCACAGCCACTCAGTTTATCTGTGAGAATAGGATGAGATACCGTATCAAAGACTTTCTTAAAATCCAGGTAGATGACATCTACCTTGATTCCTGCATCCTGCAACATTTTGTGACTTGGTTATTAAAAGAAACAAGTTTAGTCAGGCAGGATCTACCTGCAGTGAATCCGTGCTGATTTCCTTTCAGCATTATTTCCCCTGCTAGGCTCCCACAAATGTGATCATTAATTATTTTTTTCCAGAGTTTTCCCAAGGATAGAGGTGAGACTAACTGGTCTATAGTTACCCAGATCCTCCTTCCTCCCCTTCTTGAAAATAGGGACCACATTGGCCCTTTTCCAGTCCTCTGGGGCCTGACCTGAGCACCATGAGTGTTCAAATAGCCATGCCAGTGGCTCTGTTATGACACTGGCCAATTTCTTCAGCACCCTTGGATGAAGATCATCTGGACCTGCTGACTTACACACATCTAGCCCCTCCAAGTGTCCCTTCACTAAGTCAGCGCTAACAGTTGGTGGGCTGGTTTCTCTTTTGTGCCTCCAATTGGGAGATTTGTCCAGATCTGTGTTCAGGAATACAGAGGCAGAGTGACCTTGAAGAGCCATAGGAACTGGCTTGCAGGGACCTGCTCTGAAAATGCCCTCCAGCTCTTCCAGATCCTGGTACAGGCATGTGTCTCCCTTGGGTTTGGACACCTAACTCTACAACAGAATGTGGCACATGTTGTATTGCACTGGGCCATTGAGGGGGCACTCTGCAGGGCAGAAGATGCTAATCTTAAAAGTGTGACTGCACAATGAGCATGTGGGGAGAGGAGAGGAGGTTTTGATCTCTGGTCGTAACGGTAATTTTTTACTGACAAATGGTTTCATATGCAGGCCCTTGGGGGGCCACGCACATTCACATTTTCACTTTTTGTTTTTAACATTTTTAGAAAACAGGTTTAAAAAGTCAAAAAGTCTTTCTGTCTACCCTAAGTTTACTTTAGCTTAGTTAAATGTAGCATAGGATGTTTGTAGTTCACCTACTTCCTTCCCTTGTGGAAACTGTAGACAGGAAAACACCAGAAGAGCAGGGCAATATTATACAGCAGGGAGAGATACATCCATCATCCATATTATATTAAACCCTTTTCCAATAGATAAGTCAGATAGGAGATAAGCCTTTAGTTTTAGTGAAAGTAACCCATGTGTTTCGGACAAAAGGCAGTTAAATGCCATCAGGACAGCTACTGCTGTTAAATGGAAGCCACGGTGGCTCATGGAGCAAACTATAAAAGGCCAAATGCAACACTCAGAGTCCTAACATGTCAATTATCTTTCTAACAATTGCATATGGATTTCATTAGCTGGCTAAATGGGACCTATTATAGTATCTAACCAGCTGGAGGGATTTCCAGTAGGAAATGTGAGATGGGAAAAGCCAACGAATCTTCAGGTCCCACAGGGCCTTTGGAATTCTTGCAGATTAAGTGTGATAAGGGTAGCCTTGAACTCCCCTCTCCCGCTCCAACAATCACCTCTTCTCTGAGTCAGGGAAGGGCACCTGTGTGAATACAGCAATGGCATTTTCACATGTACCCACATCCCTTATCTTACTGTGGGCACTTCATAATACAAGTATCCTCTTCACTGCTTTCTTGTGAGGTTCTACTGCCTCACAGGAGTACAGCCAATGTGCAGCCCTAAACACATGGAGTTAATGGAGGCACTGAAGAAATAAAACCCTCCCATGGAGCTCCTGTGGGGTTTGTTTGTATTCTTAAAAAGGTTATCCCCAACCCTCCCCCATTGTAGGGCAAGGGAAAGGAATGGACCCGTGCATGCAGGCACGTGTGTTTGAAGCAGCTCAAATAGGAGCGGCACAAATTTGAGCTCCGTGGATCCTTTTATTCACTCACCCACACGAAGTTTGCTAGGCTCCGTGGGTCCGGTTCTTTTGCGCGCGGGGAGGGATACGTCTAGGAATCTATCGGCGACGGGGAGAGGCTAGAGGCTGATCAGACCCCCCCCCGCAGCGCTTAGAGATCTTCACACAGCGTGAAGTCTCCTCCTCCTGGTGTTCGTGGAGTCCTCCCTTTCAGGGGCTCTCCTCGGAGTTCTCCAATTTCTCTCCAAATTTTTCAAGTTCTCTCTCCAACTTGGGCGGAAACCACCCAAGCCTTTTATACGGCTAGCAAGCCAA
>NW_005842601.1:670236-671520 GCF_000455745.1 Alligator sinensis | reverse complement strand
ATAATACAAATGGCGGGAACTCTTTGCAAAGTGCATTTCTGTGCTGCAAAGAAGAAATGCACACTGCAAAGAAAGCTACAAATTGGCGGGAAAATAATTCAGTGGTGCCAAAGCACACACAAAAACAAAAATCACAACTTTGGGTTGTGACATCCCCCCTTGCTGAAGGCACAGCTGAATTATGCTGCACGCCTGTCAAACGAACAGACAAACAAACGAACATAAAATTCCCCAACATCTTATTCGCTCTCCTGGGATTGAGTTGCATAATAACCAACACAAATACACATAATCAGATTCATAACAAAAACTGTACGATCAGGGCTTCAGTGGGCGTTATGGCGAAGTCGTACGTCAGGCCCTCACTTCTTCCGATGATGTTATCCTTCTTGGGGCTTCTCTCCGCCACGCACTCTGAATTCCGGATCTGTAAACAAAAGATTCTCAAAAAAGAAATAGGTTAACGTATCTCAATATATTCACAAAATTTTCAAGAAACTTTACTATTATTTCTATATTGACACTCAACTAGATCAAATTGTTGAGGAACCGTCGTCTAGCTCTTCTAGATAACGGAAACCTAACTCATAGGCCAGTTGCCATTGGCCTGTGTCCCCTAAAATCCGAAGTTGCCGCTTATTGAGTCCAGAACGCTGTAGGAGAAATCCAAACATGTATCGCTCTTCTGGTGTTCTCTGTGGCAATGATGGAAGATCGGATTCATGATGTCTTGTGCCTTGAATCTTGGTCGGGTGTCGACGGTCCCGATCAATAGACAATCTTGGCTCCATCAGGATACGCAGTCGTGACAACTGACGAAGGAGGTTGCCAGTTAGTCATGCTTAAACTCCATGGACATGAGTCCCAGCCATGAGACTATAGCCTCGTCAGACTCCATTTCAGATTCTTTGTACAGCTGTTGTAATTCCGTCCAAGCACGAATGCGACTGGTGACGACATCTCGCTCATCAGTTACTTGGTTGATCGTGGCTGTAGGGCAAGCTGCTCTTTCAGGAGTTGATGTTATTACAGGCTGAACTACTGCTGCGGGAGTCACTGTTGCTGTTACTGCTTCAGGCAGGAGGGGCGGATGCACTCCTCCCCTTGACTCTCTCTTCTGTCGGCAGGAAGGCATGGTCAGCAGAGGCGTCGCTGCATCGCTAGGCGGGGTTGCTGGAGAAGATGCTGCGTCAATGGACGGAGTTGCTGACCGAACTCTCACGGGTTTCTCCGAAGCTCCACCCTTCTTTTCCGGTTCTTCCACGCGGTCTCCCTCTTGCTCGG
>NW_005842601.1:635080-669212 GCF_000455745.1 Alligator sinensis | reverse complement strand
TGAAGTCTCCTCCTCCTGGTGTTCGTGGAGTCCTCCCTTGCGGGGGCTCTCCTCGGAGTTCTCCAGTTTCTCTCCAGATTTTTTCAAGTTCTCTCTCCAACTTGGGCGGAAACCACCCAAGCCTTTTATATGGCTAGCAAGCCAATCACTAGCTGCCACGTGTGAATAATTTCACGCAAGCCAATAATGGGGCTCAAATTAGCATACAAATGGCGGGAACTCTTTGCACCGAGCATTTCTTAGATGCAAAAGAAATGCACCCTGCAAAGAAAGCTACAAATTGGCGGGAAATTCTCCCTTGCACCGGGGTTCTCTTTTACAGCAGAAAACTCCACCGTGCAAAGAAGCTATAATTTAGCGGGAAAATAATTCAGTGGTGCCAAAGCACACACAAAAACAAAAATCACAACTTTGGGTTGTGACAAGGTGAAGAATTAGTGGACAAGGGTTAACTTATAATTGACCTACTGAGTGTCTGAGTGAACTTAAACACCTAAATATGATTTTATTCCACCCTGTTTAAGTCCTGAAAATCAATTAATGCATTTCTTGCCTTTAAAACTGAGCCACAAAAAATAGCAAGCATGAGGATTCACAGATCTTTTGCATCAACTTTTTCAGGAATTTGAACAGGATGTTAATCCCTGGTACTTAAATTGCTGGTATGTAATCCAGGCATGGGAGTGCAGAGGAAGTAAAAATGTATTCAATGTAGTAGCTCACCATGACTTGAAAAATAATTAGCACTAAGGGGGACTGCATGCAATGGGCACTACCATGTATCTTATTCAGATGGACTGCACTAGCTGATCCTTGTGGTAGGTTCCCATCAATATATTTGCCCAGTATGGTCTGTGTGTTTTAAAGTCATGTTTAGTGCTGGCCGCATTTAATCAATTTCATAGCTGGCTTCCATTACTGATCATATGCTGCTTTTAGAAGCAATTTAATGATAGACAATGTATTTAATGAGGTTTCCTTATATGCAAGTATAAGATGAGGGGCCTTTTCCCAATGCTGATTAGGGGAAAAAACCTTGTCCTGTATTCAAGTAAATACAATATGTCCTGCTTAAGCTGATCTCTTTTGCAGTAGGGTAGGCAAAGAAGATGGTTTCTCAATTTTTCTGATGTTCTTCTGCATATTTGGAGTTGCGTGTGTTAGCTAGAGGGCTTCAGATGATAACTCCCCTGGGAATGATGTTATGTGTCTTGTACAAGCTAAGGAATGTCTTTAATTCAGTCATGCAAAAATAGTTTCCAAGACTGAGGGGAAAGCCCAGCTGGGTTACAGCATCTGCTAATGCTTTTACTAAGAGCTGATTCAACCAATTTTACCTCTGGGTTGAAAGAGACTAAAGGATGCCATATTGGATCACAAGCCACCCCAGTGCTGGTCACAGCAAATGCCTACATCAAAACCTTTGCTAAGAAGAATGCTGTATTTTTCTAGCAGTGCAAAGCAGAGGCCTGTCATAATTTATTCCAAACCACACCACAGTTTGGGTGAGGCCCTTCTTATGTTCCTCTTTTCACTTCCTTGGAGCTTCTTTTTAAAATCACTGCAGTTTACTTTCTCCTCTCAAAGCACATGTAAACTTCAATGCAGATATGTCAATCTCTCTCATACGTCTACCACTTTGTTATTTTGCTGCCAGTTATGGTCCAGGATAACCCCCTATTTTAACAATACTCATTGCTCAAATCATTCGATACCACAGACTTCTAAACCCATCTTAATGGCACTGAGTCAAAGCCACTCACTACTAAGGCCCCAACTGAGCAAAGCACTTAACCTTTTCATCAATACTTGGCTGTCTTGATAGCAGCTCTTCCTTTGCTGGATGATCCTGCTTTGCTTACCAGAAAGGGATAAAACTGCATACTCTGCTCTGATGGTCTTTATGGACACGTGACTTAATTGTTAGAGCATAATAGCTGCTCTAACTTCTGCTGGGACCTAGCTGGACCTTGAGACACGCTGATCCCGATGAAGTTGGTAACATGATTTAAAGCCAGATGAGCCCATTATTATTTCTAACTTTCCAAGACATGACGGAAGATGGAGACAAAACACATAACAATATAGCAAAGGTACAACAGCCGAGTCGGTGCTCTGCACAGTAGCTGTGGCAGAGGTAGTGGCTGGGGAGGACTGGCTGTGGTAGCTGCAGCAGCTGGACTGGCAGTGGTAGTGGGTGCTGTTCTTGTGCTCCAAGTAGGCATCCAGAGCTGGGGCCCTTGTTGCCCACCACTCATTATGCTGCTGTAGTATAGCACTGAGCCAGTGTCCTTTTAAATGACTCTATGACAAGAAACATGGCCTGAATCATCCTAATTTTACTATAAATTAACCCCCCACCCCAAATTTAATTTCAGAATTTCTTTCTAATGCTCAGAATCCTCAAGTTTCCAGGCAGTAGAACAGCTCCATCAATGCCTCTGGAAGATGTCTTCACAGTTGGAAGGGGTCAGAGGTCCTAATATTAATTGACTGTAAAATCAAGATAAAACATGCCTTTGATGCCTGTGAGGCAGACACATTGGAATGGTGGCTGGCTGGGCTTTGCTGTGGTGAGAAGGGCTGTGTTGTCCCCAGAGCATGAAGTTGCAAAGGGCTAGCTCAAAAATAAAATCAGCCTCTGAAGACATTAGACATTTTTGTACATAAAACTGTAGTTATAAAATGCCTCAGATGCACCTGGTAGGACTCACTACCATTACCAGGCTTCACAAAGGACTTGCGGGGATAGAGCACTGGAATTCAGTGGAACAAAGTCAGTTGCTAGTTCAGAAGCTAAACTTCAAGTTTAATTTTTTATATAGTTTCTCTCTTGTGAACACTGATTCTCACTGTGCACATCTACACTAGATGCTACGGCACCATAGCAATGCACTATGGTGCCATAATGTCCATTGGCAAAAACCGTGATGGTTCTGTAGCAACACACTCCCTCATAATGCACTGCTACAGTGGTGTAGCGGTCAAAAATAACCATTCACAGCTGGCACAGAACAGTATGGGCTGTTACTACACCATCTTTTAGTACTTCCAAAAGGAAGTAATAAATGATGGTGCAGGAACAAAGGAGCCTTATGGCCATGTGTAGATGTGCCCACTGGCTCACATGCATGCATGCATGCATGCATGCAAATGCACTCATACCCCTCTACAAGGCACCAGCACAACTGCAGGAATTCATCTGGATCTATGGTAGGGAAGGCTGAACAAGCAGTTTTATCTCTGCCCCTTACAAACAGTGGATCACATTTTTTTTCTGAGCATGCAGAGGAACATGCCAAAGTGAAAGGCTCTGTCCTGTAAAGTGTTGAGTACTTTTGGCTCCTATTGAATTCTTATACCATTCTCATACAAAGTTACAGCTTTTAGTGCACACTTCTAGACAAGCCAAACAGCCTACTGGGCATGTTCAACATGTAATGTTTTAATGACCATAACTTTATATGCTGAAAATCATTTAGGTAGTTAGCTACTGCACTGAGTTAAATTGGTCTGAGTTGCAGACTTGGCAGGCAATGTCAGTACCATACTTGTGATACACTTATCTAAAGCATTGAGACTCAACAGAGCTAGAAATGGGAGACTGCAGTCCAAAAGGATAAAGTTCTTGGATGTAAATGTACTCTTCCACCTATCAAAGGTGCCAGTCACTCCATGGTAGTTCCATAGCTATAACTCAAAGGAGAATCAGACTCAGTGGGCACGTCTACATGTTCATTAATGTGCAGTAGTTACTGCTCATTTAGTTTAGTACTTGCTTAATGAAGTAGTAACTAAATGTGCAGTAACTACAGTTACTGCACAGTAGTGCCGGTGCACAGTTTTTTGTGACACTTACTGCACAGTAGTCTAATACTACTGCACAGTAGCTTATTAGCACATTTTTTGCCCAGCATGCTACTGTGTAGTGTTGTTAGACTACTGCAAATTGAGCATCTTGTGTAGATGTGCCTAGTGTTTCTCACTCTGAAAGGTAAGATCTGAGGAATCAAATTTTTAATGTGTTACATTTTCTTGCAAAGTATGGCATTATTAGCAAAGGAAAGCTATTTTGTTAATGTTCAGAAATTTCTATCTTTGCTTTTTCACAAGCCTTTGGACTAAAATCACTACTTGACTCTTGAAAACATCTGACAATATCTAATAGATACAGAAAATATTAAATCATGAGGTTGGATAAAGAGTCTTGGGACATTCCCTTGGGAGGGTGTGCACTATGTACTCACAAGCAATATGGCAATATGAAGTTCATAAGGATAAAACCATTTCTCATGTGTTCTGTTTATATACACAGACCCATGCCACATCTATGGTGGTGATGCCCATGTGATAAATCATGGAGCATGTAATAAACTGCATGTATCATGCTCTTTGATCACTTCACCACCTTAGGCCTACTAATACTTTTTTTACTGGGACTACTTTTAACAGTCTACATGACTAAGTAGTTTCAAATAGAATACATTTTGAAAAAACCTGCCAGTGATGCTTGCTTCCTCCATGGCCCCAGGGTTTAACTTATCCCCCAGATAACATTGATCTGAGGTGCAGCACAAGTGATACTTAATTCTGATTCTGTGCCAGACAAAAAGTTTGATGTTTTGCAAAACGTCATGCATAGAAAGGGCTGCTCTATAAACAGACCTATATACATTTATTGGAGTTGCTTATGTCACAGAGCACTTCAAATGGCCTTTAACAAAATAATAGTCCCCCAGACAACTATATATTGATAGCAGGTTTTCCAGCCTTGTGGAACTATGGAAAATATTAGTGCTCCTAAACAGCCTTTCATTTTCCCCCCCTATGGCTGGTTTTCCACTGTGGACAGTTAAATTGCAAAACATCCTGGATCCCATTGCACAAAAGGATGAAATCCTGGTCCTCCAAAACTGACAGAAGTAATTTGTCGTAGAAATGGAAACTGCTGAAAGAGAACGTGAAATGTGTTTATTGTTTTTTGCCAAGTCACTAGATATGGAATGACTAACAGCGCTGCACGGATTCCAACTGAGAAAAGATGAATTGGTTTCTGGCCTCTCCGACGAGGGCTGGGATACTACATATAATTGGCAGATTCACAGCTCTTAAGCATGAAACTGTCATTTCTGTTTGGAGATGTCATTTCAGCTGTGGGACTCCCTGGATGAGCCTTTGCTTTCCAAGATGTAACACTAATACTAATTGATCTATTGTGGGTGGAGGCTACTGCCCAGCCAACAAGCTACACTGTTACTGAAGGGTTTTGGAGGCAATGTATGTTGTAACAACCTTGTTCCCAAACTCCTAGGAGGGAGAACTGTATGATGGGAACAAAGTTCTAGTTCTGCTATGGTGGATAACTCAAGGGCAGAGTTGGCATCTGTGGGGACTCAATGAATAAAGAAAAGTCTTTTCAGGCCAAAGCAAAGCTAATCCAACTGGCTTCTATTTTCAGTAGGTGTTGGATGTGGCGTAGCTGCCTTTTCATAATAGCACTTGGAAGGTTGCAAGTAAAGAGAGAAATCCCAGTGCCAGTCCAGTTAACAGGGTGAAGTGATGGGAAGACTTGCAAAGGTAAGATGGGGGAGGAATTCCAACTGTTCCATTGAGGCTTATTCTGCCTAATGCCTATAGCTTAGCTTTTATGATCAGAGAATCCTCCCAGCAGCAGCCCTTTCAGTCTGGCCCCTTTTCAAGATGCCTTTAGAACACTGCGGGCTTCCCTGCAGGTAGTTTTTATGGTGTGGGGCTTCATATTGCATCAGGCATATGCCTTCCACACATCCTTCCCCACGTCTGCAGTCCTTTTGCAACACAAGCTCTGCAACCAGAGGGGGCCTCTGCACTGGTAAAGGTGGGACCAGAAATTTCTCCAAGTTGCACCCTACTTTATAGGTATGCATAGAGCACCTCATGGGAAGTATTTCAATCTTTTCCATGCAAAGTAGCTTGTGAAATAAAGGTCCTCCATTTCTTTAATTTCAGAACTACTCCAGAAATGTAATTGGGTGACACTGAGAGGGTCTTAGAAGAACCCGTGTGTGTGAAATCCATCCTTCCTTTTCTAACATATAAGACCAGAGAAAAAAATACATGTCCAGCTCTACCAGAAGTGAAAACAAAGAAATGCCTAATTGATTGCCGTGCTGTGAGCACAGACCCTCCCCCTCCCAACTTTAACTTTTAATTCTCCCTTAATTTTTTATTTGTGGTTAATTTAATCTGTATTGAACCACCCTAAAGAAAAAGCCATGGATTCTGAGAAAAATAATCTATTTTTAATTATTTGTGATGTAGAACACTGCCCCATAAATAAATTCCACTAGTACCCAGTGGTTTCTGCCATCAGAACTGTCCTGCTGGAATCAATAAGCAGTTGATTAAAAACCTTGTTATTTAATATATTCAGTAAACCTAATCTATTCATTAGAAACTTAATCACTTTCATGTCACCAGCTGCTGTGCTAGAGAAAAGAGTTGTGGCTAATTATTAGCAATTTTACAAAGCTAATATTGAATTTCTAATGGGTCCTTTGTGGCCTTTGCTCCAAGCAGTTTGTGTATCCCACAAACATGTGTTCTGGCTCTGGGCAGGGTCAGGCATCTCAAACCTACAGCCTTTTGGATAAACTTGAGGCATAGCAACCAAATCTCTAGTTATTTCGCAAAAGAAATACATGCACACATAGCTGGCTTCCAGCCAGTTTCACCAATGAAACCTCTTGATACTCAACTTAACAATTGTTGGCTAACAGACAACCAATCCCATCTCCCCGTTCCACCTGCTGTATTTACCAAGATGGCTTGCACACAGCTGCTGAGAGAGAATGTGATCTGCCAAGAAGAGAGTTGTGTCCTTTGCATGAGGAAGGAATCAAAGCTTATGCAACAAAATTAGACAAATGAGGTAGAGACGGGCTTAAGGGTAGTGGGCAAAAATTCAGCGTAACTGTAGACGAAGACCCTGCATGCCAGGAACTTTGTGTACCTATTTTTCCCAAATCACCCAATTTTGCTCTCAGATGTTGAGGTGTTGGCTTGGATTAACTGACCAGAAGGAAGTGGCAAAGATGAGCTTCATCTTACATGCTGTTCCCTCTGAGCCAAACTCTGCAGGTCCTTAAAAGGACAATTCTAATTCATAAAGCAGGGATCTTGGTTTCCTCTGTTAAAAAATCCAAATGTCTGTGATAAAAACTCTAAAATTCTCTGATTAAAACCCCAAATACACATATTTCTGCAATTAAAATGAAATGCCACTAGCATGTGTGTGTGTATGTGTAGAGAGAGGTATCAGTTGAACACAATGCTTTATTGATATATTTACTATTTTAATGCAATTTGGAAGCCTACCAGTGCCTCAATCATTCTAATCAAATAAATTTTAAAAACCTATATATTTTGGTGTTTGATTTTTTTTATCATGGAAAATCAGAGCTTCCTCTGCTCACCAAGATGTGGGTCCAGATGCAACAGTCTCCACTGTCTCCCCACTGCTGCTTTGTGGTGCCAAGCAGCCCTAATATGCTGGTGCCACTCACTCCCAAGTTACAGCCCCCCCAGCCCTGCCAGTGCCCCTCACTCCTGATCCATAGCCCCTGCCTACCCCCCACTGACTCCATCCTGGCAGCAGCTTCTGCCCTGCACCATGATGGGTCCAGCTGCAGCTGTCCCCCTGGCTGCTTTGTAGTGCTAAGCAGCCCTGATATGGTGGTGCCCTTCACTCCCAACCCACAGCCCGCTTAGGCCTGCTGGTACCCCTCATTCCCAACCTGCAGCCCCTTGCCCCCACAAGCCCTGCTGGAGGGGGCCCCTAACTGCCCCCATCCCCAGGCTCCCTAGGCCCTACTTACCTCAAAGGCTGCTGGAAGCAAAGTGAGTCTGAGCCAGCCCTGGCTGGTCTCAGATCCTTAGCCTCCCCACCCCTCTTCTGGACAGGGCTTAGGGTTTTGCACCCTTTTTGCAAGCAGCTTGTTGCAGGCTGGAACTCTGCTAGCCTGTGGAGAGCTGTCTGCAAAAGGGGAAACCTGTGGTTTTCCACTTTAAAGGGGGAAATCTGTGTTTTTCTCCTTTAAAGGGGAAATCCATATTTTTCCACAGGAAACAGAAAACCCAGATCCCTGCTCAGAAGTCACCCTTCCCTGTAATGTTTTATATCTTCTATTGTTATAAGTATTATTGTTACTTATTAGTATAATAATAATGTCTTGAGACCAGAATCCTATTTTGGGGGGCATTGTACAAATGTATAACAAAGAAACAGACTCTGCCCTGGAGAGTTTACACTTTATATTTTAGACTGGAGACAATGGGTGGATACAATCGAGGAGAGCATAGCTGTAACCAATATCGTGGCAATCCAAGTTACTTTGTACATGTGTGATGTTCCATGCTTACCCTCTTCTGGGTTTCAGGAGCATATTCTGGGAAGGGGGGTCCCCCCTTTATTCGCTCACCATGACTTGATGGAGGAAAGATCATTTGAAGAAAGGAGGCTCTAATAATGGCAGGTACTCTTTCTACTGGAAGGCTCACTTAAGCGTGTTCCATGGTGCTCCCCTACATCCCATCTGTATGCCAGCCAAGGTGTTACTCAAAGTGAGTGAATTAACCCCGAGTTGTTACAATGGTGTATACACTCAAAGTCAGTCTAGGTACAAATAATTCTTAGCCACAAGACTTCACGTACACTTTCACAAAACAGCATTTCATGAATCATGGTTCTAGTAGTCACTTGGTGTGAACAAAGTTTGTCCCAGTCAATAAGCTTTCAGTGACCCTCCCCATGGGCCACTGAACCCCTCTTTCATCTTGTGATGAAACATAACTCAAAGGATATCTGTCCTTTAGCCGGATCATGACTGATCACCAGTCCTTCTTAATATCCCCACTGGACACTGGCTTGGGTGATTGGACTGGCTTCAAAAGGAAAAAAAGAAAAGAAAAGAAAAAGTCACAAAGGGACGTTGCTCCGCAGTGCTCTTTGTCTGGCATCTTGTGGCAGTATCACACTCATGTGTCCACTCTCAATGACACTGCCTAGGTGTGAGGTACTCCACTGTGGTCACTGTGGCCTCGGCTCCTTGTGGCTGCAAGCGTTGAGGGTGAGGACCCCTCCAGACTCCCTATTCAGAGGCTCACGCATCTACTGCTGGCGTCCTGCGTTCTCTGTCATACCAGAGCTAGGGCTCTCTTCTTGCCATCCCAGCTCATGTTGACTGCCTGGATCCCTAGGTGTTTGTGGGGTAGAGGGCTCTTCTTGCTGTCCCTGCTCGGCTTTGCTACCTGAATCCTTAGGCATATCCTCAGGAGTCCTCCTGGTGGCCTCTGCTTGGCTCAGTGGACTGAGACCTCTGGCATGCTGGAGGCAGAGGGCTTCCCCCGTCATCCCTGTCCGACTCCGCTGCACCAGGCCTCTGGTGTGCCGGGGTCGCTGAGATGCTGGTCCTGCAGTATAAGTGACTATATGAGTGTGAGTGGCACGCTTGAGTGTAAGACTACTTGTGTTCAAAAGTGTTTGCAGGATTGGTCCCTTCCCCAACGCAGTGAAGTTACGATCTATTATGTGGGTCAAGCTGGTGAGGTACATCTGCCTGAGGAGTGTGCACCATTTAAATAAGATGATTTGTAAAATATTTTCATTAAACTGGTAGATAAACAAGGCCTAAGATTCCTATAAGTGAGATAAGAGAACATGGGATTGGACATAACAGAGATAAAAAGAATATCCAGAATTTTAATGTAAGAGTTTTGGAAGGGATAGAAAACCCCATGCTTTGGGATTTGAGCCATTCTCTGGTTATTGGGAGTTTGGAATGTACTTTATTGAGGGTACAATTATCCAGTATCGATCCTACCACAGGGTTTCTTCTGTTTTCTTCTGAAGCAGCTGACCCCCACCATGGGTGGAAACAGGATGCTGGGTCTAAGCCACTTGGGCAATCCTTGTGCTCCTACCATTCCCCAGTTTTTTCCCATTGCGTCTGCCTCCTGCCTTTGTGTCACGTCTGCGTTCTGAGCTTCCAAAGCCTCGCAGGCACTCAGTGGGACTGCTCACATGTCAAGCCACTCATGAAAGCAACTTCACACTTTCTGCGCCTGTTGCACACTAGCATAAGGGAGAAAAACATTTCAAATAATAGGACAGAAGATTTTAGCATCACAAAAATTACCAGAGGGATTCAGAGGTATCTGCACATTACCTCATACTTAACATTTAAGGTGACCAAATTTCAAGGTGATCATGTAGCTTTACATCAATCTAAATTTCCATTTCCTATTGAGGTCAGGGCGAGTTTTGCTTGATTAAAGTGATACAGTGCAGCCATCTATTATATGACCTATCTCTAGCTTTGTGCTAGAGCCACCTGTTGCAACCTATCCTCAGTCGACAGGACAGAACTGTGTTTGCACCAATAGGCTATCAAAAACTACCCAGAACCCAAACTAGCTCTTCATTTAGAAAGCAGCATTCAAACATGTTCTGAAAAATAAGGATTGAAAGGAAGGTCTGTTTCGAGGGAAAGGCAGTGGCAGAGACTGGGAGATAAGGGGGATGAGTGAGTGAAAAGGCTTTCTTCCATAAGCTCCAGTTCTCTGACAGTCTGGAAGAGAAGCTGCCAGATGGAAAGAGGCAAATAATTTTTTTTTAAACCTTTTAGAAAATAGACTCATGTTCTCGTTTTCACAATTATGTGATTGAACTTGTTTTATAGGCTTGGCGAACTATTGGCGGCATCTGGCTAAGCTGAATATTATACTTAATAGTCTACGACAGCAATGATTGCATGGAGAGTGCTCCCTGTATCGATGCCGTGTGCACTGTGATGAAGAGGTTTTCATTTCATGCGTTTATAAACTTATAAATCTACCAAAATTAGCATAGATCCTAAACAAAAAACAAAATGCAAGGAAAAGAAAAATGCATTTAACTATGTATCTGCCTTTTTTTCCTTTCTCTAAAGTACTAGAAACTGGCCTCGTTCAAATTTAAAGTGCCAGTTAAACTGGACAAATGACCTTATCCAATTCATCCTATATTTGTCTTATGAGTTTCATAACCCTATTGTATCATGTTGTAACCCCATGGAGTAACTTGGATGGACAATTGAGGAAGATTTTGTGTTGATGTTTGTCAGTCCATCAGAATCTCAACTTTTTGCAGCAAAGTGTCTGGTTTGGTATCATTCTGATGGAGCCGGGCAGGAGTTCTGGCTCGCACGTTCAGTTCCTTGGCAAACCGCCTGCCAGCCTGCTTCAGTGAAAGAAACCAGGGAACACAGGATCTGGAGCTGCCTGACTCCTAGACTACCTTGGATCTGAAGACCTCAAGGCTTTCAGGATCTGTTGGACCTGATGGAGAATCCTGGAACCGTGCATGGCTCCATCTCCTTTTCACAGACTTTTTTAAAGATAGAATTATTTTTTGATCTGAATGGAACCAAAAATTAATCTATTGAAATTCTCCAGAAAATAGAATTACCTTTCTCCCTCTATCTCTATTCAAGGCCAATGTTTCAAGAGAATATCAGGCCAGATTCTACTCTTGTTCAAAATGCCATAGCTCCGTGACTTCAGTAGATCTAAGGATCTGGCCCACTTGGCATAGGTGTAAATGGCAATTTCAGGGAAGCTGAGAATCAGGCCCTTGTTCCACATTTACAATATGTCCAAGATCAGGTTGGGTGGATAGAGAGGCAGCTCCATGCAGGGGCTCTTTGCTATGACATGATAAATATTTATAATTAGTTGGTGAGGGCCTCTATCTATTGCATTAATTTAGTTGTATGCTGAGGGAATTTCACTGAAATTGGTAGAGGCATGCTAGTGCAGATATGGAGTGATCCAGGGGAGGATCTAGCTTGCAACCAGGTTGCACTTTGCCTCATGCAAGTTCAAGGACACTGTAAAATGTATCCTGGCTCCTCATATGATCCTGCCTCAAGCAGGGGACTGGACTAGATGACCTCATGAGATCCCTTCTTTTCTATGATCCTATTCCACTGGCTGTCTGCTGTTCTGGCAGCACAAAACAGATGAAAGACATTTAGTTTAGCAGAGTGGGATTTCCCTAGCATTGAGACTCCATATTCTTGTGACCTTTGTGCAGGAAACATATCTATAGTACACCCAGGAAAAGGAGAAGATTGATACTGTGTGTCATCAGACCATACTTGGGAGACAGCCTGTTTGTAGGTTGTTATCAGGGTCCAGAGGCTGCTCTTAGTTATGCAGCAGCTGGGCCTGAGTCAGCCCAGGGACTGGGAAAGAGGGATCAATAGAGATTTTATACAGGCACATCAGAACTCCCTGTGGTTGTTCAAACACATCTGGCCAAATCATCAGTTGTGGTATACAGGCATAAACAATACAGTACAGTACAATACAGTATGTACATATATGTACATTCATAATATAGATCTTGTGAATGTACATATATTTACACTAGCAGAGGATCTGTCCCTGTCCACTATTATTAAATTATATTTGAATAACTCTGTTGTTCAGAGAGCAAATATCAGCGTCAATGTGATTAGCACGTGCCCTGCATATACACCAAGTCTTACTCTCAAGAATTCAACGTGCTTAATAGAATGCTTTCTTAAACGAGGGAAAAAATCTTTAAGATGCCTGTTTCATTTGTCAGATTATCTGAACATTAAATTAAGCAAGTATGGAAATTCAAATTGTAGCTGTTCTACAATATGTGCTGGCATTGGCATAAGAATATCAATAATCCCCCCTGACAGCCATTACAGCTTAATGTGCTAAGAAAATGAACCACTTACTTTCCTTACTCTGTGAATATACTTCTGCTTTCAAAAGCTTTCCCTTGCTCCCAGCCAAGAGGATATTTTGGATTAAAACCCCAGGTTACCAGTTATGTTTATCTCATTACATTTAATAGCACCGATTGCTCAGTCTGGAACATTGTACTTAGAGATGTTGTCACCTCAATTTTACCTTCTTCACTTCATGACTTAAGGCCATTGTGTTCATCATGTCATGTGAAAGCTCCTGTGATGCTGAGCTCCTTCAACAAAGGGCTGAGGGTTAAGACAATCGCAACATCTGTCCCTTTGTTTTTTGTTTCCCCTCCACCCCTCCCCCAAAATGGACTGGGGTAGAGAAAAGCTAGGTATAGGGGTTAGATTTGTGGAATCAATGCACTTTGTCCTCAGAACCATTACAGCTATGGAAAATTAGTGGGGTCCTTGAGACTTCTCCATTCATACAAGCAATCTTCAGGTGACAAAGATGCAACATTCTGGTTCTGCAGCAGCCTCCATCCAAAGTCCCAGATGTTGTATTGTCCCTAAGTATAACTAGGAATAAGTTGATTCAGCACACTGATGAGAATAAGTGCCACCATACTGGCTAGCACAGAATATCCTATGGGAATAAAGTAAAACTGTAAATCAGTTATAAACAGCAGATTCAATAGCAAATAAGTCAATCTTAGATTCTGGTAATCACTCCATTCCTAGTGACAGCAGCATAAGCCAATTTAATGGGTAAATTACATTACAAATCACTCAGATGGCCTACGTTTCCTTTCTAGGTAACGTCAATCACCTTCTTGACTGTGTAGCATGAACTGAACTAATGTAGCTGATGTTAACATAGTGTGTAATAGCAGTGAAATGTAACCATGTTAGTCTTGCCCTGTAAGCAACTTGAAAACTCCATTTTGTATCCTTCTGCTTGACATAAGTGAATGAACTCTGCATAGCCTTTATGTATGTGTGTGTGTGTGTGTGTGTGTAAAAGGGTGAATGGTGAGAGAATGGTATAAAGATGGTAGAAGAAGATTTAACTGTTTATGTAAGCAACAAGGTGCCAAATGTAAGTTACCAGGTAAACTAATTAATGAATGGCTGAAAAATCCCTTTTAAGCCTAGGGCACAAAGAAGATAATGAGGAGAAGGAATGCACCCATCCTGCCATACGGGCAGCAAGAACACTCCAAGGCTAAGATAAACTGAACACAAAAGAAGAACCACAAAAACAGAAGCTAGGTATAGAAAAACCCCAAAGCACTGAAACAAAGGATGCCAATTCCTATAAAAGAACACTTTGAAAATGCCAAGTTGGGTGAGTCTCTTTCTCTACTGCTGTTTCATCGGAGCACAGATGCATCTGTTCACACCGCTCCAGCTGTTGTCTTCAAATCTGCTATCTTCAAATCATCATCAACTACTCAGTAAGCCCGGGTTGGCCACCCTGGGCTGATATTGAGCAACTATTGTTGGTAACTATATCTCGTGTATGTGCGGATAGAATGGTTGTTTTGTGTATGTGTATGCCTGTGTGTAGTGATGTGTATGATGATTTGTGTGTGTTTGTATGAATGATGTGTCCGAACTTCTAGGTCTAACTCGTAATCAATAAACGCGGCACCTTGCCTTATCCCCCTTTATTCACCCCCACATGCATTTTCCACCAAAAATGTTACTCAAATTGCCAATTGCTCAAATCATGAGCGAGACTTTATAAAGTTCTATGTTGCGGTTATTAATCAGTTGTATGTTATCTATATAGTAAGTTTTGTTAATGTATGTGTTTTTCTATCTAAAGGTGTGCACATCACCCGGTGGTAAAAGTGCCGAGTATAGTAGTCTCAAGTTAGACCGACCACATTAGAAAAATAAAAAAATGCCTAAAGATAGGCAGTTTGTTGTGACTTAAAAAATTTAAAACCCACCTGTAGGTATCTAGATATTTAGACAATTTGTTTGACTTAGAAAGCCCAAACCTTTATGTCTAAGTCATGTAATCAATAAATGCGGCACCTTGCCTTATCCCCCTTCATAAAGTCTCGCTCATGATTTGAGCAATTAGCAATTTAAGTAACAACTGCTTCCCTGAGGATGTGCCCTGTCTGTTGCTATGTCAGGTTCGTGTTTATGTCCTCTTCCTGGGTAATATCTATCACTGTCTTGAACACTGTTTTGAGGAAGTTGCATGCCTCCGGATGTGTAAGATTTGGACATCTTGTCACTGGATGCAGTTTGTTCAGGATCATTGGATATTGGTGGTTCAGCACTGCTACTTTCTGGATTACTGATTGTCTACTGCATTACTGATTGTCATTGTAGGTTGTGGAACCAGAGACACAACAGAGAGTAATCCAACTGTTGTTTTCCTACTGTGCTCTGCAGTCACCCCTGTATCTTGCAGTTGGCCAAAGTAGAGACATCAAAGCATATTAGACACCACTTGTACTGTACAGAATAAGGCATCTGTTTGTATCCTTGCAATTGCAGGCTGCCATTTATTGAGTCCTAAGTAATCTTGTGCCAATACTCTTTGACTGCCAAAGGGAGCCTGTTTCCCTTTCTTTGTCGGACATATCAGACCAATTCTGACATGTTGCAGTAAGTCTGTTTTAATAAGTCCAAATGTGATGTGAGATTCTATTCTGGCCCATGAGCCACTTTCTTCAAGTCCCATTTGCTGAGGCTCACACAGGACTCAGGTATGTTAGCAAAGAAAGGTTCTTCTATCTTCTACTGCATTGACCCTGTCTTCGCTCTCATAGATAGCATGGTGTTTTTAAATGACTTCACAAAATGTTCAGCTAACCCATGTGTGGTTGGGTGATATGGTGATGGCACGATATGTCTGATGCCATTTTTCTTCATAAACCTCCAAAATTCTGAACGGAAAAGAGGACATGAAGGCCATTGTGAGTTACAACTTGTTTTGGCAACCCTGTTCTTACAAACAGACTTTGACATTTTTTCCATTTTCTGTGCTGCTGTAATGGTTTTCACACAGCAACCTCCTGGGCATTTAGAATGGACACCCACCACCACTAGATCCATCATTCCTACAAACGTTCCTGCATATCAGTGTGGAGCATTACCAGGGTGTCACTGGTCATTCCCAGGGATGTAACAAAGCTTGTTTAGGCATGTTCTGTAGTAGTTAACATCCCATACATTCCTTCACGAGCCATTCGATCTGTGGGTCAATACCTGGTCACTATACAAAGCTTCCAGCTAGTGCCTTCATTTTTACATGTAGCTCGTTGAAGACACTTGTGCACAATTTTCATAAAATGACAAATCCTCCACATGACACATCCTTGATGCACAGTAAGCTCATCTTTACACGTGCAAAAATTTAATAAATTAGGGTAGTCTGTATATTTTCAATCCTTTAGAGTAGGTTCCTGCATCTGAGCTACTGTAATATCCTTTTTGGTTTCTTGCCACAACCATACTACAAGACACTGGGGCACAGACCACCAGAAATACATTGATAATTTCAGTAGATTCAATTTCTACTTCAGGTGGCTCTTTTACCATTAAGCAGGGGAGTTCATGAGGTTTTACATATACATTTTTTTTTCTTTTGTATTCAATGCCGTAAGTGTAACCTGATAAAAAGAGAGCTCACTATTAGATATGTGTTGTACTTGTCCCAAGCACACCCTTCTATGGATAGAGAATGACCTACGTGGACTCCCTCTCAATACAGGTATTGATTCAATTTCTTCACCTGCCCCCCCACATTAGACTCTAAACTTCCTTATGTGTTTGCATGCAACTCCATTTTGCTGCTGTAAGCAATCAGGATGCAAACAGTATGAACTGCATGCTGCCATTGGGCATGGTATCTGATAAATGTCCCAGTGCATCGCATCCTAACTTCATAGGCAAAAATGGGTTAAAGTGTACAAGTACACTATCTGATGTGACTGGTCTTTTTGCTTTTAGGAAAGCTTTTGATACTCATGTGACTAAACCCATTTGTGGTTTGTCTGCAGCAAATGATTAAGGGATAGAATATAGTTACTAGGTTTGGTGCAAATTAACTATCATAACTAATCCTAGAAAAGATCTAATTTGTAACGTATCTTTTGGTTGTGAGGCCCCCAGAACTGCCTTAGTGTTCTCTTGAGATTTGTGAAGGCCAGCTGCATCAATATTATGCCCACAATAAGCAATTGGTTCTTTGAAAAAAGTCACATTTGTGCAATTTGCTCACAACCCGTATTCTTCTTGATGGTTTAATACTCTCTCCCGATTTATCAAACTTTCTTCATCATTTTCTGTGGTCACAACAATGCCATGCAAATAACACTTTGCTATATGGCAACAAACAATAGATCAAGCGTTGCAAGGTATTCCAGGAACAAACACAGAAGCAATACTAAACAGCAGCCTGTTGTACTGGTAGAACCTGTCTGTTACTATTCTAACGTTCATGGACTTTAGAGTTCCCGTACCTGTCTTGTTCAACATCTTCATCAGTGATCTGGATGAAGGGGTGGGAAGCACCCTGTCCAAATTTGCAGATGACACAAAAATATGGGGTGAAGTCAACACCCTGGAGAGAAGGAACCAGATCCAGGCTGACCTAGATAGGTTGGGGAAATTGGCAGAGAGCAACAGGATGCAATTCAATAAGGGCAAGTGCAAAGTGTTGCATCTAAGGAAAAAGAACTGCCATCATACCTATAGGCTGGAGGGCGACCTTCTCAGCACCACTGAGGCAGAAAGAGATCTTGGAGTCACTGTTGACTCCAGCATGAACATGAGTCGCCAATGTAAGGAAGTAGTTGGCAGAGCCAATCGCACCTTGTCGTGCATCCGTAGGTGCTTCACAGACAGGTCCAGGGAGGTGATTCTCCCTCTCTATGTTGCACTGGTCAGGCCACAGTTGCAGTACTGTGTCCAGTTCTGGATGCCGCAGTTCAAGCAGGATGTGAACAACCTGGAGAGGGTCCACAGAAGAGCCACTCATCTGATTAGAGACCTGCAGGGAAGGCCCTACGAGGAAAGGC
Organism: Alligator sinensis; assembly: GCF_000455745.1. NCBI lineage: Eukaryota > Metazoa > Chordata > Crocodylia > Alligatoridae > Alligator > Alligator sinensis. Next base: position 651,415 of record NW_005842601.1, on the reverse strand, counting down.
TAAGGGACCTTAACCTCTTCAGCCTCTCTGAGAGAATGCTGAGAAGGCGACCTTGTGGCAGCATACAAATTCATAAGGGGAGAGCAACATGAAGTAGGTGACGATCTGTTTACCAGGGCACCCGCTAGAACAACAAAGAACAATGGCCATAAGCTCCTGGAGAGTAAGTTTAGACTGGACATTAGAAAAATGTTCTAGATGGTTAGGGTTGCCAGGATCTGGACTGGGCTTCCAAGGGAGGTGGTGCGTGCCCCATCCTTGGGGGTCTTCAAGAGGAGACTGGACAGGCATCTGGCTGGGATCACATGACCCCAGGTTTGGTGACCCTTTTCTTGCCTGCCAGGGGCAGAGGTTGGACTAGATAGCCCACTGAAGTCCCTTCCAACCCTAGAATCTATGAATCTAAACCTCTTTTGCATGTTTATGGTGAGATATACCCTGGAATTTACCTTTATCTCCATCAGTAGATATGCTTGTGACAAATTAAGTTTGCCAAATTACTGTACCCCTTCTAATGTGGCAAAAATGCCTTAAATCCAAAAAACAAGTTATTTATAAACTTTCAGTAAAGGGTTTATAGTAAACTTAAAATCTCCACACACCCTTATTACTCTGGATATATCTATTTTGAATTGGCTTTATAGGAGGGCCCCACTCACTCAAGGCTGCTTTTGGAAGAATATTCTTTTTTTCTAGGTGGTCTAGTTCAGTGTCTGCCTTTGTGCATATGCTGCAAGAAACTGGATGGCAAAGGTGTTATTAGCAATATCAATGCCCAGGACCTGTAGAGGGTCCCAATTATGCTACTGTTGGCCAATGGCCAGTCCTTGTGAAACTTGGGTTGTGCATTTTCATCTACTACCGGTAGCATAACTAGGGCAGATTACTGGGACAGCAGCCCCAGGCACCAGTTTGGGTGAGAAGAGGTGCAGAAAAATTACAGCTGCTGCTACAGCTGCACAGTTGCATTAGTGGCATGATGGCAGCCAGGGTTTGCTGCTGCCCCCATGTGTCCCTCTGCCCAGGTGTCCAGCTGTTGTATTATGCCCCTGTCTATTACTGTTCTAGCGTTCATGTACTTTAAAGCTCCTGCACCTTCCCTCAACACTTTGGAGGCCTGATTTAATGTATTTTCTAATTGTTGATGAATTGTTTTTGCAGGAACTTTTAAAAGTGACTGCAACATCTTCAAAGGATTCCAGTCCAGTGTAATCTTTTCAATCCATTCATGACCTCACAAAATGTTCTCTACCCCCTTTGCCAAAGATGTATAAGTTAAAAAAAAAAGACATTGATTGTTATGATATCCCATCCATACTGACATTACTCTCTTTGGCACTACCCTTTCTTCCAGTTACGTTTTTAACACTATTGGTGTCGTCTTTAGCTTCAGATATTTTAAAATGTTTTTTCATATTCTGAACATGAGATAGTAGACACTGAGAAGCCTGTATCTAACTTCACAGTGAGTGTTTTTCCAGCAACCTTGGGTATCAGCCAGGTAGCTGATTTGACATTCTTATTCACATTATGTGTATCCAGACCAATTTTTGTTGCTACTGTATATACATTATTACTGACTTTTCTATACCTTACTTTGCTCTCTTTCTTATCTCAGCATGAAAAACTGCCTGGATATGGCCTGTTTTATTGCAGCTTGGGCAACAGACTTCCTTAAACCAGCAATTAGTTGGTGTACGGGACCCTTTTCCACAGTGATAGCACATATCTTGTGGCTGCATGTGCTGGCTTTTCCTTTGCATATTTAGTAAATCATGCACTCCTACTTCCATGTAAGCTCTTGCATGCAATTATATTGCAGCATTTCCTGCAGTTTCCATGACTATTCCAATTTCAACAGTGCATTTAAATGTGAGGCCTCCCCATGTTAAGAGCCTCTTTTGTATGCTTTCATTAAGTAGCCCACCCACAATCCTGTCTCTGAGGGCCTCATTGAATCTATCCTTAAAATCACAATTCATAGAACTTCTTTAGCTCTGTTGCAAAAGAGGAAATAGATTTACCTTCAGATTGGTTTCTCTTACAGAACCTGAATCTTTTTACTATGATCAAAGGTTTGGGTTGCCAGATGTTGCTGAACAATATTCATTCTCTCTTTCAAAGCTGTGCTTACTGTCTTCTCTGGGGTAAGCAGTCTGTGCAGTCAACTATGTTTTACCTCCCATCAAACTCAGCAATGAAGCAACATGTTTCTGTGGGAGGATTTAATTCACTTGAAAAAAATTGCTCCAGTCCAGTGGGTGGGCCAGTATTTTAGGGCACTGTCATAAGCCCCAGTTGTCCCACTGTAGCCAGCCATTTCCTTTACCATCATGATTTCAGCAGAGTAAGCTATTCACAGCTGTAATGGACCCATGTGGCTGATGCCCTGTTATTGGCGCTCTGTCCTCACTGCCAGGTGTTTCAGAACTTGACAGGTGGATTAGAAATGCCGTTAGTCCATGTAGACACCTGACACGTAGAGCAGAATCTGCCTTTCCATGTATTATGAAGAGTTCAGCACCAACCATCTTGTTTCCATAACTCAGTGTGGACTGCTCCAGAGAAGACATGCACATTGTTCTCTCTCGTGGTGATTTTTGTCTTTATTTTTTCATTTCTCTTGTCACCTATAATAAAGGCTATTCCTGCCACAAGTTCATTATGCCTGGAGGAAACAACTGCATCTCTTAGGTCCTGATTTATAAAGATATTTAGCTATTAAAAGATATAGCAAGTAATATAAACAAGCCCTTCAGGAAGAGAGCTGCCTAAATCTCACTACCAATTAGGCACCTAACCTGCTTAAAGGGCTTTGTAATTCCCACTAGGCTCCTATATGAATATTAAAGTGTTAACCACCTTTGCAAATCTGGTCGTTTGGAGGAAAAACAAATAAGGAAACAAAGAGCATGGTTATTTGAGCCATTTAAAAACCTCAACAGGACTGATATAATTGTGCAGAAGATATTACCAAAAAGAGAAAGAGATGTGAATTGCAATCAAAAAAACCTGTGGGCCAGATTCTCTGGTGATATACATTTCTGTGGCTCCTTTAAAGGGAATAGAGCTCTGTGCATACAAGCCAGTTGAGAACATGGCTCTTAGGCCAGGGACAGACATTTCAATTTTACTGGTATAAGTGATTGGAAACTGGTCTATACCCATAACAGAACGGAAGTTCAGCATGCATAGACTGGTTTTAAAAATGCAGAACCCGATCTAAGATTTGCCCTCCCCAACCAAAGGGCAAATCTGTGATCTGTTTGCTACTGATCTAAAAACGATGGTGCCTACAGAAAAGCACATAACTTAGATGGATTCTGCCTCAGGCTTTTTGAATATCCATACCTAGCCTTAATTTTCAAGTACATTTTACAGCTGATTCACAAGGAGTGGAGAATTTCTACTTTGGGATCATTATGCCACTGAACAAAACTGGGGCAGCTGCTTTGTAAAATGTAGTGTGGCATCAATATACTATACTACATTTCAGTGCATGTGACTGAGAAGGTGATTGTGCTCCTTAATAATGAACCACTAAATTGGATGCAATAGCTCATCATTGGTATAGAACTATTATGCTTTATAGGTACATTACTGGGCTGTATTTTATAAGGCCGTTAAGATTATGCACTTTACCTTGCAGTAAATGTCAGTGAGGTTACAATAAAATTTAATACAATATTATTAAAGCTGAAGTGCATCAGTATGGAATGATCATATACATACACTAAAAAATCTTTACTATTGCTTCCTTAACCTTCTTAAGGAACTGCTTGTTTTAAAATACAGCGATGAAAAGGATCAAAGCTTGGAGGTCGCTGTGTCTGCCTAAAGGTTCATTACTGTTTTCAGTTTAGATGGGAATTCTGTGACCCATTAGTTCAAGTAAATTAAACATTAACATTTAAACTCTGCCAGGAAAATTTCAATACAGCTGTGTATTATAATACAGGTGGTGAGGTCTCCTCATGTTCACCTTAGCTTTCATGGAGTGGAACTGATTGGCAGATTGCTGGCCTCCTAAAACAAGGCGTGCCCTACTGGGGTACATTTAGCAGCAAGAGGCGGTGCGACTAACAACAAACGCCAGCCCTTTTGGGGTCCACCATTAACATGACAATCCCAATCTCGCTTCCCTTGAAAGGAAATCAATAGGCACTAGCACTTTGAGAACAATTTCTCTGACCCGCCAAGGTCACTGATAGCAAGGTCAAGCAGCAAAGATCAAAGGCCCAGTGGAAAGAGGCTTTGCTTCTCTGACCTGTTTGCATGGGGAAAGAAATCAGACTTACCTTGAATTACATTCCTGATTTAAGCAACTAGCCTTATTTACACATATTGCAGCCACAGCTAAATCAAAATTAATCCCAGTAAAAGGTGAGGTGTCTTGTCCCATATTATTCAGTCCGATAAAACATTTTGGGAGAAGTTTTCATGAGAAGCTGTATATAAAAGAATTGTTTGGCCCGTGAGGCATAGTTTATATCTCAGCTAGTTTGGAGGACTGTTTGGACCCAGGGAGGGGTCAGGTCAGCAGAAAGTGGAATCAGATTTAGAGCTGTGAAAAAATCTGTAGCTTTAGGTTATTTTCAGAACTGGTGTTCTCAAAATTGGTGACAAGCATTTTGAACTAAGAGAGACAGTAATTTCATGAGTTTGCCAGCCCAATTGTACAGATCTATGAGACTTCAAGAGTCGCTGATGGTGGAACTGTTTATTTGTGAACCATTTATTATCAAATATGCTCTTTTAGATCCGGTCTTGAAATTCTTGTGACAGTTAACTGAGGATTCAGGTGAATATGCAGCATTAGATATTTGAGGTTTGGGGCTACTTATTTTAATCAGGGATATGGAGGAGTCAAACAGAGGCTAGTTTCTGATGGGGTGATCTGATCACAGACAAGGTTTTATACTATTTGACTATTTTTTATTCAGAACAGCATCCCAACCCTTGCGCTTTAAACTGAAAACAGTCTTTGGGGATGTATTACTAATATATCACACCATTACGTATAACATATTACCCAAAAGGGTTCCACAGTATTGCTCAACAATAATTTAGTCTATGGAGTTGTAATAATTTTAACCTGTTGTGTTTGGAACTGTGTCTTCAGAATATAGCAGTGTGATTTATTTTTTTTAGAGACCACTGTGTGAGTTAGGGTGAGTGCATGTACAAACAGAGATATCCTGAGATATAATACAACCTTTCACATTTTGGGCCAGATCCTAGTCCACCTGCTAGGTACCTTCATATGATCCTATTCCATCTTGCCTGATTCCCTCTACTTTTGTCCCATGTCATCATCTTAGCCTTAGACCTAGTCACAAAAAGCAGCGGAAGGGGAGGGGAAGGACCCACCCAGCACATGCACTCATAAATGTTTCTTCAGGGACTCAAGCAGGATAGAATAGAATTACACTTAGGGGCTTAAATCCACTTAGGCACAGACTAGGTAGAAGAAGATCTGACCTATAGTCTGTTGTCATAGACCAAGGCTGTTGTTTCCATTGGTACAAGCAGTGGCACAATCTGTCAAGGAACAGGGAATTAGGGTATGCACTGTGGTTTCTAAAGCTCCAAAACTGCCCTATGTTTGAAGGGTGAAGGGCCAGACAGCACTGTGCCTACTAGTGGCAGTGCCTAGAAACATTTGGCCTGCAGGGAAGAGACATGGGACAGTACTTCTTGTGGTCATGCTGAGATTATACCAAGGGGTGGCAGCAGTGACATCTATTCACAGACCAGCATCAGCACTCCCCCCAGGCAACACTCACTCCAGCCCTGTAATCTGCATGGAAGGAGCAGGGTGGGGCCAGGTTCCCGTCCTTTTTGGTATGGCTTTATCATGAACTATACGATGAGTAACAGCATATGAAAGAACCCCATGTCTCTAAAACTGTCCCCAGCCTCCCCTACCCCACCTGGGGCAATTTGCTACGCACCAGAGCATGCATGCAGGGGCATTCCCTGGGGACAAGTAGCAGTGGCACAATATGGGCTGCTGCTATTTGTCACCCAGGAAACACACGTGCACACTCATCTGGAAGTGCCCATAGAGTGCAGCCAGGAGGATGTCAGGTACTTTCTGAGCAGGTGTGAAAATGGGCTTGTCGAAGAGCCTCAGAACCTGCTCAGCTGATGCCCTTAAACATCCAGGATGGCCAGAAACAAGAATAATCGCGTTTTATAGTATTAATCACTCTTCTATCACTCTGGAGAGCCCTGGCCATGAGAAGTTTTCTGCTGTTCCTCTTTACTCTAAAGTCTTGTGTAATGAGTGGGGTGACTTCAGGGAAAGGTTTTTAGAAAATGACTAGTGAATTTCTGGTACCCAACTTAGACCCCTCAAAGGAACCTGATTTTTCAGAGAGCTTGTGCTTAACAGTTTCTGCAAAACTTTTATGGTGCCTTTATGGCACCTTTGGTCAGCACTCCCCCCTCCCCCCCTTAATGGCTGCTTAAGATAATGGATTCTTCTCTGTCTGTTCCAAGCACAGTTTATTCCCAAACTCCTGAAAATGGCAGTTTGTCTGGATGAATTTAAGTTCTCATTTCTACCACTTCTGCTTTTGGCTATGCTTTTAAATCACAGACTAAGAGCTGTGTCGGGGATTTCATCTCTGGTAATTTATGAGGGGCTGCTGCTTTTTCTGCAGACATGATTTCAAGGATAGCCACAGTTCAAAGTACCTGTACCCAGAGCCAACCACTGAGTGACGATTTCTGTCTCAGTCCCAGAATGCCAATGGGGTGTGTGAAAGCAGCCCAATGAACTGGAAGAAAGTGGGAAAGGGTTCAAATTAAGGTGACGGGATCTGGAACTCCACTGTGGTGCGCTGAGAATACAGCAGACAAAGGGAGAGACTTGTGGAAAGGAAAACAGATGGCATCACTTCCTAACAATGAGGCCATTACACTGAGAGTTTCACACCTGCACCACCCTAAGCACAGCCGTTCATATGTGCACAAACAGAAAGATACACGCGCTTGCATACACATGCACACAGAAGCATACACACATGTTCATGCAGAAATGAACATGCAGCCCTGACTTGCATGCATGTAGAAAAGCACATGATTACGCATGTGCATATGCACGCACAAACACACGTGCATGCATGTACACCCCAAAACACACACACACACACACACACACGTATATACATCCAGAAGCGTATGTGAACTTATACCTGCAGGCATGCACAAATACAAGTACAATCAAATACATATAAATAGAAGGAGAAACTAAAAAGGCTAGGACTCTTCAGTCTGGAAGGGAGAAGGCTGAAGGGGGATCTGATAGAGGTCTATAAAATCATGAAGAGTACAGACAAAGCGAACAAGGTACAAGGAACTAGAACTAGGGGCTACCCACTGAAATTAGGGGACAGGTTAAAACTGACAAAGAGAAGTAGTTTTTTATGCAATGCATCATTAACTTGTGGAATTAATTGCCACAGGAGGCGGTGGAGGCACATAGCATAGGTAGGTTCCAAAAGGGACTAGACAAATTCATAGATGATAGATCCATTAATAGCTGTTGAACAGAATGGTTGAAGATGTTTCCTTAAGCATCTAATGAAAGTGGATGTCAGGAAGGGTAATGAATAGGGCAGGGGTTCCCAAACTGTGGTATGAGTACCCTTGGGGTATGCAAGACACCTGGGGAGGAGGGGGGGTGGGGTTGACATTGTGTAACGGAAGATTTGTTTCATTATAATAAGAAATGGCATTTAAGGAGTTAAAATATAAAATGTATGCTGGTGGGGGCATGCAGGCAGCTGGTAAATCTGGAAGGGGGTATGCAATAAGGACGTTTGGGAATCTCTGGAATAGGGGATAGATCACTCTAGGTGTATCCAGTTCAGTGTTCTCCCTCTGTAGCAATCACTTCTGCCATTGTCAGAATCAGGATACCGGGATAGATGGACCATTGGTCTGATCCAGTTCCTCACTTCTTATATTCACAGTCACAAAAAAAATTGCATGGAAACGAGAAACATGCACATGACATAGAAGCATGTGTGTATGCATATACGCACACCAGCAGAAGCATGCACACACACATAGGAATACACAGAAATGCACATGCATACATATAAGCACACATGAATTCACACACAGATGTGTATGTGCTCATGTGAACACACATGCACTGGTGGCCCTCTGGATTCTTCAAGTAAAATGGTGATGTAAATACCTGCAAAACAAGATTTCAATCATGAATGAAAAACAGAAAGAATGAAATCACCTGTCAATGTTGCTCCCAACAGACATGAAATTTCAATTAAAGGGGCACTATTGTGTTTTTCCTCTTCACTCAACAATTTCTTTTGTTTCCAGGGTGCAAACCTTGAGCTAAGACAGGGAAGTGCAGTGCATTAGCAGTGATGCTGTATCTCACAATAAAAAGGCTATTAATCTTGTTCTTTTCACTTTCCAAAACAACAGAAAGGGAGGAATTATGAAGGAGCCTGAAAAAAGTCAAAGTGCAGAATTGCATTGGGAAAGCACCCTACAATTTAGGGACTGAACCCAGAAATTTGTACTTCAACTGATAAAGATAAGCAAGGATTTCAGGATCAGGTCATTGACTTTTATAACCAAGCCTCTTGGCTGAGATTTTCAAAGATGCCTAAGGGATTTAAAACTGAATTCCCATTAATGTGAGCGGCAACTGAGTTTCCAGATTCTTTGGATCTATGGGCTTTTTTTCCGTTCTTGTGTCTGCATCACTGTTCTCTTTCTCATGGGATAGGACTTGCTCTGGAGTTTGCTGATACTTCCTGCAACTAGCTCAATTTTAGAACAAGCTTCTTTGAGATCCTCCTTCCCTTCCTTTCTTCATCCCTTCCTTTCTCTCTCCCTCCCTCCTTTCTTCTTCCATTTCTTTCTCCCTCCTTCCTTTCTTTCTTCCCTCCCTCAACTACCCCAGCAGAAAGATCATTCAAGCAAGAACTCAACTAGTTGGACACTTAAAAAAAAACCTTTCTCCTGGTTATGCAAAGCACATGCTTAGCGTTCTCCAGAAACTCTTATCAAATGTATTTGCACCATGCCTGTAAAATCATCGAATTCAAACTATTTGGTTTAAGTTCCAGTTTCTTTCTTGGTATCCTCACCGAACACTCTGCCTTACTTATAGGGTGAGAAATGTAGCTGAAATGCCCCTGCTAACTGTAGCAGTGGTAGTTTGTATAGTAATAATTTAGAGATGCTCCCTAATTTAGAAGACTTGGGAATTGTGACGTGGTCCCTAAATTGGGAAATAATTGCTCGTGAAACTAAAGGACTGCAGAGGTTTATTTACTGCTTCACAATGAAACGTTTTTAGTTCCTTTCATTCATACCTGACTGAACCCAGTGATCAATCACAACAGCGTGGGATGGGAGAGTGATAGGGGAAAAGAAGAGGTCCCAGAGTCAGACTGGTCCCAAGTTCTTGGTTCCATCCGGAGGCCAGAAGTTCAGAGGGAAAAAGGAGAAAAAAAGAGGGGAGCAAAGCTTTTTCTGCTCTCCTTTTGCTCATCCCAGTCCTTCTTCCCTTTGTGAAAACCAAGTCCTCCTCTAGATGAGTAAATACAATGTATTCAGCCACTGATTATTAGTAGTTAGTTAGCCTGGCCGTACTAACACAGACTAGGATTAGGTGTAAGCACAGACATCACCAGTATGGTCAGGACTGGTTTAACTATGTGGATGCTGCAGGGCACTAAGATGTGGCCCACTTCTTTAAGAGCAAGAGCAGCTTAGCCAGGCAGCCTCGCAGGCTAGGCAGAGCTCCATAGTGGCAGGTTGCCTGAGCAATAGGCTAATGACATAATTAGCCAGCACTTGCAGGCAGTCAGCTGGCAGGAAGGAGGCAGGGCCCTGGGGACATGTAAACTCAGGGCTGGAGCTGGCAGAGGGCACTCTCTCTGGAGACTGCCAAGGGAAGGAGCCCTTGCCCAAGAGAGCAACCCAGAGGCATTTGGTTGCCTGCTTTCCTCCGTACAAGAGCAGTCGGGCTCCAGGAGCCCACAAGGTACCCAGGGCTAGGAGACATGCTGCCCTAGGGGTGGAAGTTTGCTTTCTTAAAGGGGCAAAGTGCGGTCTTCATTGTCCTTGTTGCATCACAGCCCAGGGGCTTGTGTTTGTGTTGTTTGTACCAGAGGTTTGGGATGAGGATGTCAGGGAAGGTACGGAGGTCTCATTAGTGCCCAGGAGGGGCATCTGATTCACTTGAGTCCTGTTAGGGGCAGGATTAGGGCTCAGACAGTTAGAAAGCCCATAGTAAGCACAGAGGGTGCAAGGCACCAAGCTAGACAGGGGCTGGGGGCCTGGCACCAGAGGGGTGCAGCACTCGAGGGGCCCAGTGCCAAAGGGGTGCAGTCAGATTGGGGCTGAGGGTCCCACAGACAGGGGCTGGGGGTCCGGTGACTAGGAGAGACCAATTGGAGCTAGTGCTTCAAAGCCAGGTCTAACACAGTGGGCCCAGGCTAGAAGGCCTAGCTAGATTAAAGGGACAAAGGCCGAGGAGGCTGAGGCCCTGACAGAGGGAATGACATTCTCGTAACACCTGTGAGGCATGGGGCATGGGCTTGGGGAGGTTTTGGAGCTCCACAATTAGCCCATAAGGCTCAAGGTGCCCCGTGAGGCACAATTTGGGAATGAGGTCTGGCAATGGGCCCGTGAGTTATTGTGGGGTTCAGTGGACTGGGGCCATGGAAAGGCCTGTGGGCAGCGTCCTGATTTATGTTACCAATAAAACATGGCAGGTGAGACAAGAGGGCACCCTTGGGGCAGAGCTGGCATGGTTGTAGAGCCACCACGGCCTCCCCTACGGACCCTGGCCCATGACAGTGGACTTGAATCCTCTTCTGGCCCAAGGGTTCTTCCTGTAGTGGGGTTTGCGTCTTGGATTCCTCAGCTCTAATACTATTCCTAGACACTTGTAGTGTGCTGGGAGCCAGTAAAACGAGTAGGAGCTGCTCCATGCCACATGTACAAGTGGAATCCTTCATTGCCTGGCACAGCCAACTTTATGGTTTGCTAGGCAACAGGTAAGTAGGGAGACCATGATCTAGTTCATAAAGTCCAGTTAAGTCTTCATTTGTGCAACTTAGAACTGCGTGGGATGTCTGAATATTGAGTTTGTGATGAACTTTTCCTCAAAGTCAATTTTGATTAGTAAAGTAAAATCCATTCATTCATGTCTGAATATTAGTGATGTCATACATGTTTGGAAGCCTTCTCAATCCATCTCTAGCTCTGATGTCTCTAAACCTATCCATCCATATCCTCACTGGTCATCTTCTACAACAAGGGCCAATTACCTTGTTGTAATTCAGTATACCTTGCTGCCAATTCACTACAGAATAATTTTGCCAAGGTTATTTCCATCTGTCTGATGGGATCAAAGTGTACAAGTTTGTCCCTACTAATTTCTGGCAACAGAATATGCTTTTCTGGCATAGTATTTTTAACATAAGCATTTGTTTTCTTTTACTCCCAAGATATGCACGGGACTTTTCACCAGCTTTATATCTTAAAGGCTTCAGCTTTTTTCCTGTCAGCAGAATTAATTTCCCATGACTCACATCCATAAATTGCTATGGAAAAGATATAATTTTTACCAATTTAACATTTGCCCATTTCAAGATGTCGTGTGTTATTCTGAGGTGCAGAAAGAAAGACTCAAATTCATGTTAGGTGGCGAAAGCTCAGAGATATAGTGTCTCTTAGACAGGACACTAACTGGGCTGTTTAGCAATCAGCTCAACTCAGTGAAACTACCAGAAACAATAGTAGCAACTTCTGTTATGTATTCAGGCTCCCCAAAGTTGCTACAAAAACCCAAGTTTCTCAGTCTCTGTATTTATACCCAGAATGCCTTTATCTCTTACCAGTTATCTATTTGTCCAGATGCCCACTTTTTCTTGCCTTTGCCAAGTTCACACACCTGCAGCTCCCAGCGTTTATCTCTCCTTTATTAGTGAGTTCTTACTTTTTACATTACTCCTCAATTTGTTCAGCTACTGATTTTTTTTATTTATTTTTTTTTGCCTCCTACTCCCTTCTTTTGCTCATTCATGTGCTTGCCTTTCTTAGGTGATTCAGTGGTCAGTGAGGCTTAGTATGACTTTACATCATGGTTTTTCCACTTTTTAAAAAAAGGCGGCTATGACTGAGAAAACTATCTCTATTTCTTTGCTTATCTACATATTTCTGAATAAATCTACCACTTCCACAACTTGATCATTAACTGTAATACTTGCTTGCATCTCTGTTTTATTAACGGAATCAGCATTAATGGTGATACACAGTTATGTTATCCATATTCTCACTAACTCTTTTTACTGACTCCAGAGTTCATACACTGCATTGGTGATTGTAGCAAAGAGCCTTGCATGATCAGCATATTGTAGTTTGGTTAAGAGGCGCCCACCAATGGAAGTTCCAGCTCTCTCAGTTGTGTCAAATCCTTCCAAGACTTGTCTCAGTATATGTCTCATGTGTGCATTGAAGAATCCTGAGAACAGAAACAAACCTACCTAATGCAATAGCACTTGCTATTGCCTGCTGCCGTTCATACTCTGGACTGTGGGTCGACAGTGCAGTAGAGACTTGTGATGAACGCAGTGAAATGTTTTAGATTTCTCAATATCCTCCAAAGATTGAGCGTTTAATGAAGTCAGTGAATCACATAATTACCTGCATTTTTCAATGATTTCAGGATTGAATCACACGTGCTGTTTCAGGAACCAGCCCTCTTGCTTCGCACCATCCTGAGTTGCATAGAGTCGAACTTGGTTTGTGTGTGATATCAGAAAACTGCAACTGTTACAACAGTTTCTGATGTCCTTGGGTTTGAAATCATTGCTTTCAAAGAGGGCTCTGCTATCATGATCTGTTGTTATACTAATGGTGGAGAAAAGTTTTTGGGAAGATTTCTGGTGTTTGTAAATATATCACTAGTAAAACCGAAGAAACTGGAGGGAAGACAATGGAAAATAACCCTCTGTAGTTCTTCCCACAAGAGATATCTGAACAATAGTAAAAAGATTGAGATGTGTTGCCTGAGATGGTGACACTCCATAGAACCAGAAGGCCTAACAAATTACGTGGAATCCCCATGATTTGGATTGCTGGTTTCATTTGTGATGATATTGTGCCATATTCTCTGGGATGTATAGTGCCTGATGCTTACACCAAGGAAATGAATGACTTAAGTCCTTGCAACTGAATCATTTGAGTCAGATCGTGGAAGAGGAGGAGCATGTAAAAAGAGAATATCACCATTTTGATAAAGGAATTGGAGAGATGCAAGATAGATATAAGTGGAATCATGAGCCATGGTGGAAGTGTCATGGTCATATTATGACAATGGATGGAAAAGCAGGGTCCTTCAGATCAGAGAAAATGGGGTCACATTTATCATGTCCAAGGAGACATCAAAGTTCATGCTTAGATATAACTTTATCGATGCTAGAAGCATTACAATTTGCCTTTGAGCAAAGCCAGTCAATATGTCAGTCATGAAGGTTTATGTTCCTACTTCAGCAGCTTGCAACAATGGAATTGATAATTTTTATGAATGGTTTGAATAGATGTTTGTAATCGGGAACCTGATTGCCAACCCTGGAACAAGCTGCCATAAAGAGTGAATGACAAACAATGATCTAGGTTTGCAGAATGAAAGAGGAACATAATTATTTCTGCTGCTCTAACCACTTGGTCATTACAAACACTATCTTCACTAGATATTTATATATATGGACCTCACCCAATAACAAAAAACCAAATGGCCATGCAATAGCAAGCCTGGGTATGGGACATTCAGTTAGTAAAGGCTTTCTCGAGTGCAAACACTAGGTTACGCTATCAGTTAATAACCTCTAACATAAAATTCAGACTTAAAAAAATAAGACATTTGACAGGTTCCATGCCTGGACTTGTCCAGAATTAATGAAAAAATATCTAACTCTTTTCCATAACTGGTTTGAGGCATCATGGGTGAAAGAGGAGATCAGGCTAAATAAACGTAGAAAATATAGAAAGCAAAAACTATTATATACTTGAATTTGTCAGGGCAAACACTCCCACAGTTAGCTGAGGTGTTTGAATTGGTGGGAAAAATGATGAGGGAAAGAAGGAGGCTTAAAGAATGAAGGAAGCAGAAAGTTTACAAGGGACTGAGCAAACAACTCCAAAGAAAGACTTGATATGACAGGAGAGAATGGAGCAGGGCAAAGGAACTCAAGAATTGTGGAGAAAGTCATAAACTAAAAGGTGTATTGGGGCAGAATGAAGGTGTAAATTCTGGTATATGGAAACATTCATGTTTCTCTCTGTGAGGAGCGTGCCCCTCCTGCTTCTGCCCTTCCCCTAGATGAATGATTCTCCACCAGACAAGGTTCTTTGGGTAAATCTGAAATCTTTTATTAGACCAGCTCAAATAATTGGAAAAATTCTTCTTAGCCAGCTTTTGGGTTTAAATACCCTTTGTCTTTCTAGTTCTTTGCAGTGGAAGAACTGCTCTATTGTCTTTCTGTAGTGAAAAAAAACAAGTGAACACTAAGAGCTGGCATTTTCTAAGGCTTTATTGGGAGTGCTTCAGGTCTATCAACAGGTGCCTTGAGTCTAAAAAGGTTGAGAACCACTGCCCTAGACACTGGTACGTTGACTTTTGGGACTTCTTTGGGATTTCAGAAAGAGCCTAGGGGACAGTGGTCCCCCTACCTTCATTGACCCATGCAGGGAATGTTTGCCATGTGAGTGCTAACCAGCAGACACACACCAGTGTAAGGTGAGAGCTTTGAAACAAGCCACAGATGTTTTCTGTTACCAGTAGTAATGGCTTAAAAGCAGTTACACACCGGTCCAACTGTGAAGCCTATAGGTGACGTCTGACAGAAACAGATGAAGGTTGATGTAACCTATACCAATACTTTTTCTAATAATGTAAATACTACAGTCTTTCTGTTTTGATAGGGTTCCATTTATTGAGGAAAGCCAGAGGAAACACAATGCTGGGTATCTATTCCTCTGCATTTGCTCTTCCTAGCTTATGACAAAATCGCAGACATAATAGAGCCGGTCAGCATTTTCCAGACTTCAAAACCCTGAGGTTTGTTATTCAATCTCCAAATTTAGAGGGAAAAATGGGAAGATTTCTTGGCAGGCAGACAAAATCAAAATTTGGAAACTAATGATTTTAGGTCTGTCACATTTTGTGCTTCCAACCAGAGACGTCTTAAAATATTTTCAGAAACTGCCGAACACCTGTGGTCTGACAACTGGGTCTCATTATAGTGTCTCAAATGGGATATCCAAATTGCCAGTCCCTTTTTAAAATCCTGGCTCTATATATCTGTACTGATCTATGAAACAGACTTCTGACGGGAGTATTCACCTAAAAGAGGAGTGCTATAATTGTGGAAGCAAAACTGCTTTCCCTTATTCAAGGGACATAACTGCTGGATAAATAAAGAGTGAGAGCAAGTTTTAAGTGGTTACACAGTAAGGGTTAAAGGGGTCACTTGCATTTGTGAAACGTACAATGCCTGTTGTCCTCTTTGCAGCCCACAGATGGAAATCATTTCAGTTCAGGGTGGATGTGAACTAGGGTCAGTGAGGGATATAGACAGAGCCTTAAGTAACAACTCATTAATGCTGCAGGGCCAGAGAACCACCTTCCTAAGCTGTTTTCTTTGTTTTGGTATAAAATGCAAAGGTTAGGAGACAGAGCTGTGGGCTGTGAAAGTTTAAATCAATATGACAAATCCATAATTAGAGAGAAACCTGTGAAGTGAAAACAATATTGGCTGTGGAAAAAACCTACTGCAAGGGTCAAAGATTATATATATGTATGGCTTTGTATTATTTTGGATATTGTATATATGTGTGTTTCTATAAAATGTCTCTGATCCATCTGCCTAATTCATAAATCATAAACCTCAAGAAGAAGTAATACAGCAGATGTAATAAAACTAATTAGGTGATCATTAAAGTGGTATGCATTGGATATATTTTCCCTTTCCTGTTTCGGTCTGAAAGCTCATTAAAAGCTCACTTGCCTCTTGAAGTATCTTGACACTAAAGGTGATGATGAATACAGCTACAAAGGCTGCTAATAATTCAAAACACCCTGTCAGAATTGGAGGGCGACACTTTAGGAACTTGTTAGAATGTAGTTATCTGTATTTATCGTATTCAGTTACCCCATAATGGACCTAGATTGGAAACAGAGCATTAAGCCGAGCAAGTATTTATTTTCTTTTTGGAAGTACATTTTAATTAAAAATGAGCTATTTAAAATATAAAGGTCTAGGCAGGTGAAAA